>NW_013563218.1:0-27405 GCF_000968595.1 Rasamsonia emersonii CBS 393.64
AGAGGACTCCTCCTAGGACCCCATCTGACGCGTCGGTCTCGATCCGGGTTGGGAGAGTAGGCTGATAGTGTATTAATACTGGAGCAGAGGTCAATGCCTCCTTTAATGCTTGGAAAGCCTTTTCATGATCCTGAGTCCATTGGAAGGGAACGTCCTGACGGGTAAGGTGGTTCAGGGGTCGTGCAATCCGGCTATAATTCCGTATGAACCGCCTGTAGAAATTGCAGAATCCTAGAAAGGACTGCACGCCCTTTACTGTAGTTGGTCGCTTCCATTGCGCAATTACTGCCACCTTGTCAGGGTCGACTTCAATACCATTAGTGCCAACGACAAAGCCCAAGTATTTAGTCCTTTGACGTGAAATCGCATTTCCCAATGCTGGCTTGGAGTCCAGCTCTCGCAGACGTTGCAATACTTCTTGACGTGCTCCTGGTGCTCAAGCTCATTGCTGCTATAGATCAACAGATCATCAATAAAAGCGGTAAGGAAATCGTCCAGATAGTCTAGAAAGGTCTCATTGATGAATCGTTGAAACGTGGCCGGTCCATTAGTCAGCCCAAATGGCATCACCTTGTACTTATAGGATCCATATCGTGTTCGGAAGGTAGTCAAGTCCTCGGAGTCTGGATGCATCCGGATACGGTGGAAGCCCTGTCGGATATCGAGCTTTGTAAAGATCTTTGCTTGACTGAGGCGTTCCATCAATTCATCAATTAACGGCAATGGATATCTGTCCCTCTTAGTGATTGCATTTAGCTTTCTGTAATCAACGCAGAATCGGAGTCCTCCATCCTTCTTTCGTGCCATCAGGATTGGAGAGGCAAATGGTGCATTGCTTGGTTCGATGAATCCCTTGTCTAGATTCTCCATGATGTATTTCTTTGTGGCTTCTAATTCTTCTGCCGACTGCTTATACAGAGGGCTATAGCCAAGCGTATTCTCCATTGTCAACTCGATCTTATGGTCACATGGACGTGATGGTGGCAAGGTGTCTGAAGCCCTCTTTGAGAAGACGTCGAGGTAGTCATGGTAGTATGATGGAACCAACTTTCGAAGGTCTGCTTCTTCAGTGATGTCACATAATGGCTTCTTATGCTGTATCATCTTATCAATCTCATAGAGGCTAGTGACAAACACCTCGGCACTATTTCCCTTCATATATCGCGTAAAGGCCGAGCCTCCTATTGCTGCGATGTCAATCTTTGGGAGGTCTTGTGAACTTTCAATCTTCTTCTCTGTCCAGGGGAATTGGATCTGTCGGCTGGAAAAGCTCTCGTGTGATGTCTAGCGCTGCTGGGCTTATCGGTTTCCTATCTCTGTAGTGACTTGTTAGGTCCTTTTTTGATCTCCTGGTCTCTTGCTCCATTAGTCGATCCTGCGGTCTGCGTCCTTTTGGTAATTCATCTGTATTGTGTCTGCTCGCTTCAATATCTTGCGGGGTAAAGGTCGAGTTGTCTGAGCGGCCACTTCGTCAAAGGCAGCCCGCTCTGAGGGCCAAAGAAGGCGTTGGTTCTTGCAGTCTGGCAGGACTCCAAATTGGGCAAACCACTTCCTTCCAAGTATTATATCGTGCCTTCCCAAGTTTACTATCAGCATCGGTAGATTATTCTGTCTTCTGCCGTCGACCTCCAGTGTCATGAAGATGGCATGTGTGACGGGAGCTTCTGACTTGCCATCGTATCCTTGTACTGCGTATTCCCGTCCTAATGGGACTGTATGTAGGCCAAAGGTCTTCGCGATGAGGGTTGCTAGGTTTGTGTCGATAAATATGAATCCGTTTGCTCCTGTGTCTCCTAATGTTCTCACTGCAAATGTGTATCCATTGACAACTAATCGGGTGGGTATGGTAAAACTCTCATTTTCCCTTCCCAATAGTTCCTGCAGGTTCAGTTGACATAGGGGGACCTGGTATCCGCCTAGGATGGAGACTTCTCCTAGGCACTGTCGTTTTCCGATTCTGTGGTGCTAGTTGACTTGTTTTCTTTACTATTGGCCTTCTCCAATGCCTTGAGCTGAGTGGTAGGCATCTGCTTAGGGCATTCACGGGCGAGATGGCCAAACTGCTGACACTTGAAACACTTCCCTTCCTGCATTAGACGTTGACGAGTCTCTGAGTCTACCCCCAAGCGATCTGCCTCTTTGCTTTCCCTCTTCACAGTATTAGTAGGTACTGGCGAGTTCTGATTCTGATTTGAAGAGGCCCAGTTCCTAAAGACACGATTATGTTGCGAACGGTTATTGATAACCTCCAGCCGATTCGCGGTTTGAGAACAGTAGTTTATGAACTCCTGAAAAGTTCCATTGGTGCGGATGGCCTCACTCATAGTCAGCTTCTGGAGGTCAGTTGTAATCTTCTGGTATAGCTCCTCCCTCCAGTCCTTCTCGTCAATCTCAGCCTCATCTGCCCAATAAATGAATTCGGACAAGAAGTCGTGGAATTTGTCCTTATTCTTCATGAATAATCCACGGAATTTGAGCTTTGCACTTGCGAGGCGGTTCGGATCGTGGTAGATTTGCTCAAGGTGCTCCAGCAGGTCGGTCGAGTCCTTGTAAGCATTTATGGCACCATTCTTCAGGCGTTTAGTGATGTGTTTTGCCGCATCACCCTCGCATCGGCTGGCAACGTAGGCGCGTCTCAATTCAGGGGTATCATAGTGGTCCGCATTCGCGCTCAGCTTCTGCTGCATGAGTACGAGCCAATCGTCGAATTTAGGGTTCTTTCCATCGGACAACAGGGGTGGGTCTGGAAGCTTGATAGACTTACGGGTGGCAGGGCCTACTGCCAGGGTACCCAGGTCGTTGCTTCGAACCATCATTTGTGCAATCTGGTTGGCATACTGATCTCGCTGGATGGTCGTCTGTTTAAGCTCGTCCTCTTTCTTCTTCAATTCTTGGTTGGCAAGGGCTGCAATTCCTTCGTTTTCCTGAATCTTAAGCAGCGCACCAGCGGCTTCAACCTCAAGATCTTCAATTTTGTCCCTCAGTTCGTCACTTATTTCCAACATCAGTTGCCAGAGGCGTTCAGGGTCATCACGACAGTAGGTAATAAATTCTTCTCGGTCTATCTCTCGTGGTTCTCCAGGTCTCCCCTCCAGTAGGAGTGTCATTCGTCTAGGAGGCTTCTGTTCACTCGATGGTCTCGCCATATTAATACCCTCCTCTCAGCTTCTGTGTCCGTAGCACAGATCTGTTATTGCAGTTGGGTTTGTTCTATTCGTTCCCTGGTTCTTCGGGTCTTGGTTGCTTGGTCTCTGCGTTGACTCTTCGGTCTCGTCTCGTCTCAATTCCTGATTCTCGGATGTCTTCAATTCAGCATTATCGCAGCTTTCACGTCGGTATCGTTAGTATCTTCAGTATCTTCCAGCAGTTGATCACCACGTCGCTGGCACGCAGTTGGCAGCTTCAAGAGGTCTGCGTCGACTGTTGTAGTAGACGCGTCAGACCGTATCTAGAAGCAGTAGAAATGGTAAGAAATGAGTGGGTTGAGCCTAGTCTAATGTGACGGATCCAATTCCAGGCAATAGAGCAGTTTCTTATCACTAGGAGCGATCTAAATTACAAGAGACTAGGCTGGGAGGAGAGGAGAAGAAGGAAGGGAGCCAGGTCGCTAGCGAGGCGATTTATGCAAGTATTCTGCCGTACCTATACCTCACCGCTTTTCTCACCGCTCACGTGACGACAGGCAAGTTGAATCGTCACACTTTTGACTGTCTACTGCATAGTCCAGTTGACCATCTTCTCCCACGCCAACCATGTCATACAAGAACCAGCCAGCCATAATGGATCCAGTGCCTCCACTGCCCCGTTACTTCTACCGCGTCCAGACCCCAGATTCCTTTACGTACTACGATACAGAAAGTGGTTTTGAATCGAGAGGCCACTACCTCATGCCTCTGTCTCACTGGATCAACAGAGGCAGATTCGAAAGACATCTCGACTGGAATGACCGATCGTCCGAGCCCACGCCTTTCATCTCCGTTTTTGACAATGAGAGTAAGCATGTACTATAAATACTTCTTTAATAGCTTCTGACCGAGTTTAGAGGACGCGCAAAAACGTGTAGATTTTTACATCTCTCACGGTCGTCCTTGGGTCTTGCTGGCACGCATCGACACGTCGTCTCTCCATGCTGACGCCCTGGAAATCGAGTTCGCAGATCGACTAGTCCAGCTACCGGTGTGGAGAAACGACGGTGGCGTTATCTTCGTCTCCATGGAGGCGGTTTGGAGGCACTTTGGCGTGAATCCTCGCGTGGGCCAACGTTCAGAATGGTTCGCGTTGGACAGCATCCCGGCGATTATGATAGAATGGACGAGACTGGTCCATCACTTACAGGTGGCATAACACAGCTGTTTCGTCGGTGGACTCTCGCCCAATTTCTACCTGTACTTGGCAGTGAGAAGCTGGTGTGCAACGAGAGGAATGTTCAAAAGCTTGACAGGATAGTCTAAGAGTAGGTAGTTGAGACTGTATCTAATCTCGAGATTAATGGAGTTTGGCATTAGCAATCATGAGAATGTTAGCAGGACAGAGAGGAAGAAAACACAAAAGCGACATATCCTTATTTAACTGTGATGTATAATTTTTTATTGTGTATTTGCGTTCTAAAACTTTGCCTCCCTTTCAGCCTCTCGACGCAAGACGTGTGTCCCATGTAATATGTATATAACGGGACAAGAAATATACAACAATCCATTCTAATATACAGAGCCATGACAGCTATATAGACAGAGATAGGAGTTGACAGTGCAGCTGCCCTTCCGCTATCTAGTCATAGTTTGACTCATGCTGGGACCATTTGTTTTAGCCAGTAAACAATTCTGTTAATTCCTTCCAGGGAAATTAATTGACTGGAATAAACGAAGTGAAGAAAATAAAATAAATGGCTGGCTTTTTCTTCTGTACCTGCAGAATCGCCATAATCTCATATTCAATACACTACAAAATCTTATGTTAATAATACGGAATATTGTCTATACACATTTAATCTTTCTTGCCCTGCAAGTCCATACTGAAACATCCTCTGCAGCTCTAACTCTGATGCTACCTACAGAGTCCGAGAGCAATATTTAAGATGCAAGAGTACAGAACTTGCCTGATCTGTGTTATTGTTATCAAAATACCGGCACAAGATTCACTCGAGTCAGACATCTAATCTATGCAAGTTATCCTCTTATTCTTATCACTGGATGATCGACTATAACCGATGGCGCGAAATTAGAAATTTCTCTCTGTCTCTTTTTCCTTGATTACATTCTTTTGTAGTAGTAGTAGTAGTTGACTTAACATTGGTTTAAAAAAAAGAAAGATAGTACAAATTCAGATAAGACCACGGGCGTTTTCTCATCCTGGAAATAAGGTAATAGTATGACATACACATGTAAGTCTATGTATGTATTGTACATACAAACATGGTCCTTATTCCTTTATTTTTGTTTTTCCCCGAGATATGAGTCGATCATATTTGCACCTTGTAACCTGTAAAGGAAGTTCTTGTACGGGCTAATAAATATTGCATCATGTATTCTCCCAGACAGAATACGAATAAGCTAGACTGTACCTAGGTCAGTTCTTGTCTTCAGGTCTAGGAATTCAAGACGCTATCAAACAAGCCAATCGATTAAATCAGATCATCTTCCCCTTGCTATGTGTTTTTTGCGTGATCGTTCAGCCGCAGAAACAGGGTTTTCTGCTAAGTCTAGCAAAGCAAATCAGATAAGATAAAATAAAAACAGCATGTCTGCATCTGAAAAGCAAGCAAACACAAATTTAAATAATCAATGAGAGCGTTGAGAACTGCGGGGACGACTGCGGAGTAGCTAACTCGACACCAACTTCCTACACCACATGACATACCCAAGATACCCCATGTACGACATAAATTGCAGATTGAGCATGTTCCTCATTTCTCCAAATAATACTGGCCAGTGAGAGAAGCCTTCTGTATTAGTAATACGGTCTAACAAATATCGCAGAGTCCTTGTTGGTTATATACGGGCTTTTACAGCTCGGAGTAGTTGTGTTATATACGACGGGTGGTTTTTATTTAATAGACAGGGTGATGTATGTCACACAGGATTGGCTTTTTGCGGGTTTTACTGTTATAAAGGGGGTTGATTCCTTCTCAGTAGATAGTATCCTTTTTGTTTTTTATTTTATTTTATTATTTCCCCCCCCCCCCCCCCCTAGCATTCTCTGTTCGCAAAATCAACACAACATTGTTAGGAAGAACCAACAGCTCCGAAGTTATTGTCCAATTATAGCAGTTCAGCAATGTCAGCCATCCCCGGCGCATCCGTCCACGAAAAATTCGCCAATTTCTCCATCGTCCAGACTGACTACAAAAAAGTCGGCGAGCATGGCATCCGGGCGGACGTGCTGATCCCCAAGGACGTGCCCTCGGGCAAGCGGCCGGTGATTGTGCGCTTCCACGGTGGGAGTCTGGTAAGTCGGCCACATGCATGTACCGTACTTACTGATGATAACATAACAAGGGCAGGTTTATGGCGACTCCATCTACTTTGCCGACTGGTTCCCGCCGTGGCTGCTCGAACTGGCCACCAAACACGGCGCCGTCATCATCTCCGCCAACTACCGCTTCCTCCCCGAAGCTACGGGCGTGGAGATCCTCAGCGACGTGGACGATGTCTGGTCGTGGCTGCATTCAACCGAGCTGAGCAATCTTCTCAGCACCGTCGTCGGGCTGGAGCTCGACCTGGACAGGATCCTGGCTGCAGGCGAGTCTGCCGGGGGCGTGCTCAGTCTGTATCTGGCGCTGACGCATCCGGACGAGATCCGGGCGGCGACGGTGGCGTATCCGATGGTCAACATCGATCCACCGGCGCTGTACACGCCGTCGAAGAGCGAGCTGCTGCCGTTTGTGCCCGAGTCGGTGATCGAGGAGCACCTGCAGAGCGTGAAACCGGGGGATGTGGAATCGTCATCGATGACGCCGCAGCGCACCGAATTGGCAGCAGCGTGTTTCCAGCACAACAAAATTCTCGACTTTTATGTCCGGGGGACGGAGACCTCGCCGCTCCATCGGGACCGTCTCTTCCAGACGCAGCGGCTGGAGAGCCCCGGGCAGAAACTGCCCCGGGGAGGGATTGCCATCATCCACGGCGCGGAGGATGACATGGTCATGGCTGAGGCAAGCAGGCGGTTTGTCAGCAAGGCGCGAGAGGTGCTAAAGGACGGACAGGGAAACAGGGTGGTTTTGTCTGTGCAGCCCGGCGGGCATGGCTTTGATGCAGCGGCGAGTTTGGATGAGCCGTGGTTGAGTGAAGTGCTGAAGATTGCAGTCGATACGTGGGTGGAGTAACGATAATGTTTGGACTTGCTACTATTATTAGCTGTTGTCCTTTGGTTTTGTTGGGCTAGCTGCAGCATACTATCTGAATAATATATTTTATACGAGGGCACAGATTGGGTAATTGATCAGATTCCTCGAGGACGGCGTAGAATAGAAGGAATCCTGATTATGGACATTGTCAGAAGTATCAACTGGGAACATAAATCCATGGTCATGATGCTGGTCTAAGCACGGTACCTGGAGTGTTGGAAGTGATAATAGTCATTCTGCCTGTGGTTTACACTGTACTATCCTAACGATCTCAGCAGGCCCCATACACATGCAGGATTTTCCCTGAATTCGACCTAGCCATCGATGGCCTGATTCTTGACAAACTAACATGCTCCACAGGCCTAATCGATTTTTATTCGGATAAACGATGCACGTCCATAGTTCGGTTCCCCGCTAAGCCACCCAACAGATGCCGACAGCCCTAATCTGATTAATTAAATTGCTTCCTAAATTAACGCAGAAGACTGCAGGATATCGGATGGTGTGCCCGGGTTGGTTGGCGTCCCAAAATTGGACTTCGCGCGTTGCTCAGCTCAAGAACTCCTGCACCTACCAACAATAATTAATACTACTGCATGCGAAAGATCAATTGTTGCATCTCGTTGCTGGATTGCATTGCCTTACTAGCGCAGAGGACAGGACTCACTGTCGATCAGCCCCACCACCCCTCCTCAGTCAATTCAGCGCCTGATAGTATAGCATAAACATGCCTACGTAACTGGCAGATGTTATAAATGTAGGCCGATTGTCTGAATTCACGTCCAATCTCCCTGAATCACTCCATCACCTAGTATCCGTGCTCTCAGTTGATTCGGAATCAGTGTGTCATATATATCATATTGCTCCTGACGATTGACCATGGCGTCCACTCCCTCTGCGGCCGACTATGTCATCGTCGGCGGCGGCACCGCTGGCCTTGTGCTCGCCAACCGGCTCTCTGAAGACCCCAACGTCAAGGTCGTCGTACTCGAGACCGGCCCGGACCGGACGACCGATCCCAAAATCCGCGATCCTGCCGTGTGGCCGACCCTGCTGGAGTCAGATGCGGGGTGGCAGCTTCAGACGGTGCCGCAGGTGAGAATATACACCCATATGTCCATGTAAAAAAGGCGATTCTAAGAGGACATCTAGGCCGGCCTCAACAACCGCACGACAGACCAGCCCCAGGGCAGACTCCTCGGAGGCTGCTCGGCCATCAACGGCCTGGCGTTCATCGCGCCCTTGTGCGCCGGCATCGATGCGTGGGCGAGGCTGGGCAATCTGAACTGGACGTGGGAGTCCCTGCTGCCGTATTTCCACAAGAGCTACACACTGCACACGCCGGACGCGGAGACCTTGAAGGACGTGGGCGTCACTGCGGTCGATGATGCCAAGAAGGGGGCTGCTGGTCCCATCCAAGTGACATACCCTGCCATCAGCCAGAAGAACCCCCTGGTGCGGGCGTGGAACGACGCCGTCAAGGAGCTGGGCTACGAGGCCACGGCCGACCTCTACGCCGACAAGGCTGCTGGCAGCTATGCCTACACGGCGGCGATCGATCCAGCGATCGGCCAGCGCAGCGGTGCAGACATGCAGTACGGCCTGCCCGCATCCTAACGGCCCAACGTGACCATCACCACGGGGGCCGCCGTGCAGAAGGTCCTGTTCGAGGGCTCTGCATCAGACGTGGTCGCTACGGGGGTTGAAGTCTCGATCGACGACCAGACCTCGACAGTAAAGGCGAACAAGGAGGTCATTCTGGCCGCCGGCGTGTTCCACACCCCCAAGCTGCTCGAGCTGTCGGGCATTGGCAGCAAGGACCTGCTCGCCCGCCACGGCATCCCCGTGGTAATCGACAACGCCAACGTCGGCGAGAACATGCAGAACCACCTGATGAGCATCGTGCCGGTGCCGCTGAGCGACGGCGTCGATGTCGCCCCGGGCATCCAGGCGCTGGCCTTCGTTCCGCTGCCGGAGTAACTCGACCAGGCGCTCTTCGACCAGCATCCGCCAGCGTCGCGCGACCAGACTTACCACAGCGTCGTCCGGTCGATCATCGACGACGAGTCGTCGGGCTGTCTGTTTCTGAGCGTGCATCCGGGAGGCGTGGCAGTGCTGGGCCTGATCCCCGGCACGGTGTTCTCGCGGGGAAGCTCGCACATCTCGTCGGCGGATCCCTCGCAGCCTCCGACGATCGATCCGAAATTCTTCGCCAACGGGCTGGACGTCGAGGTCATGGCGCGCCACCTGCAGACGCTGGAGAAGCTGTCCTCGTCGGGGGCGCTGCAGCCGTTCTTCAAGGCGGAGGGTCTCCCACCGGCGAAGGACCTGGAGGCCGCGAAGGCCTTCCTGCGTGACGCAGCGCTCACGATGCACCACTCATGCGGCACGGCGGCGATGCTGCCGCGGGAGCAGGGTGGCGTGGTCGACCAGGAGCTGAGGGTGTATGGCACGAAGAACCTGCGCGTCGTCGACGCCAGCGTGTTTCCGCTGATCCCGCACGCGAACCCGATGACGACGGTGTATGCGGTGGCGGAAAGGGCGGCGGACTTGATCAGGAAGTAGAATCTGAACTAGGTTGATGTATACTGAATGATATGTAGGATACTTCTGCGATAGAAATACGCTTAGAATTGGGTCATATTGTAACGTCTAGTGTATGAGGACGCAAAGTCCACCCGTAACCCTACTCCACTGCGTACAATATATGGATATTCGCGTCTAGTGAGTGGATCTTCTCCATCGGAATACCGACGCGTGGACGGAATTCCGTGGAGTATCGGTACCTGAACTACTATTTTCGGCACCCACGGAGATTGACATCGGAGTAACTTGGCACCGTGGAGAACAGCTGTGGAGAAGATGATAACATGATAACCGTTTTTATTCACTTACACAAATATCAATAGTTCGGACGATCAGGAACATCACGAGGGGGGGGAGATCAAGACTACTACAGGGCGTACAGAAGATCTGATTGGTCAGGAAGCACAATTACCTAATCCGGTTATCGGTCAATAACTAGTTAGTTATCGGGTTTCCAGCGAAAATTTTCTCCTAAAATTATCGCTATTTGGACTGAGAATCCGCTCACTTATAAGGTAGAGTCGCTGTTACCTTCTATTTAGTTAGAGAATCAGATTATTCGCTCCTTTAGTTCCTGATTAGGCTTAGCGCCATATTGGTTGACATCGCTGTGGTAACCCCCATAGCGAGCTGACCTGAGACCGTATATCGAAGCCACTTAGCCAATTCTCTCAAGGAATCCGGCTGTATGGAGACCCTGATTTGACAACGATATCGCTGCGCTCAGCGCCGGTTGGGTGACGGTGGACTCGCCGATATCGATCACGGATTTGAAGTCATTGAGACGACGATTTACTGCCCGACTTGACATCGGATTTGGACGCCATGACGACCTCATTTAGGACGCTCATTTTGAATAGACCGGAAGATTGGCCTCTATGGTTTGAGGTGATCCGCGCACAAGCGGAGGGAAAGCTAATATGGGAGTATGTTAATCCCAATCGAGACAATCCGGAGGTTCTACAGAAGCCAGAGTATCCATCTATAAAAGATGTCAATGAGCAAAAGACTCGCTATTCGGAATTGACCGAAGATGAGAAAGCAGAATACGAATTCTTGCCGGAAAAATTCTCGTACGATATCGAGAATATAGGCAAAAAGCCGAGGCTCTTTACGAACTGCGAATTACGATTCAGGAGCGTGTAGCAGAGAAATATGATTTTCTCACGGTCGGCTGCGATAGTGTCCACAAGCTGCTCAAAAATCTCAAGATGCGGTTCGATCTGCCCAAAAGATGGTAGCTTATCAGAATGAAGTATATTTTTATCTGCTCGTGCTAGGCACAGAATCGAAGCCACAACTAACTGGAAGCAAATAAAAACAACATTCCGATATGTATGTACCCTGCGCAGCTGGCTTTTTTGGCGAAAGCTTGTGTTTAAGGCTAATCCTGCAGGAACATCTAGGTTCTAGTCTAACTGTCTGAAGATTGGGGGCTGCTGGAGTACATTGGTGTGCATACATGCAAGTACACAGTACATACCTAACTTTCTCCATACCAGCAACTGAATAAGGTTGGATCGGAAATGATGCTTTCTATCCCCAGGTATCGGGAAGTTCAATCTTGAAAACAGTCTTCAGGGCTGTGTGCAAAAGTATCCACGTGTACATACATGTGTGTACTATACGTACTGTACATCCATCTGCACTCTGGACTTGATTAGTTGTCAAGATTGCAATACCTGCCGTCCATATGGCCATCCCAATGTGATATCACCTGATTGCTGATCCATGCTCGCTGAGATAGACGAATATCGACGATCTAATTAGAAGAACTTTTCTTTTTAATGTTTCGCTTTTTCACTGTCTTATAATAATGAGCCAGAATGATTAGCCTAAGAATTTCTCACTGTTAGTTAGATCCTTAACTGCCTATAATGTCCTCTATGTAGAAGGATGTATAATCCAGACAGCAGCCAATTCTTGTCACACACCATCTTAGTCACTTTATTAGGTCTAGCTGGAGTCATCTGCTAAAAGTGTAAGGAGTATATAGCATTATTGTACCTATATTTGTCTTCCCCTCTAGGATAGATGTCCTCGGAGTTATACGGCTTCTCCAAGTAAATGCTAATTGCTGAGCTTGACAAATCATACTCTCAATCACTTGCATCTCGATATACCCTCTTCGCTTCATCCAGGTGCTCCTCCAGATCCAGATCCCACACCCACCCCATCCTCCCATCCAGGTTCTTCCGCACCGCGTCCACATCGTCGCCAATGCCTTCTTTCTGAAACTCGTACAGACATCATGCGTCCCTGCTGGTCGTGACCAGCTTATGCGTTCATGGCCTCCGCACCGCATCGTACACTTTGAACGCTTTCCGCATCTGCCCCCTCCCCTGGACTTCTCCCAGCAATCGAGGCAGAACCAATGCATCCTCGATTGCCATGCCAGCCTCGAAATCGCGCAGCATCTGTTGCCTGTTACCACGCAGCACCCACTGCGAACCATGCTCTCATTTTCCGTCCGTCTTCGTCCTGAACGCGACCACGTTCATCCCCATGCCATAGTTGGACCGGACCTTTGGCGAGCTCCGTGGTCCAGATGGAACGTCGCGTGCTTGACCAATATGAATACCGCCATATCCTGAGCAAAAACGCATGAACGAGTTTCTTCTGGATACGTCACTGTCGAAAGACGTTTCCAATAACTGACGCAGCTGAATGCGGCCTTTCTCAACGGAGGAGATATTTCGATCTTGAGGTTCTCTTCCCCTCGACTTATCTTTTTTTTTCCTCTTCCAACAATTGATTTTTCTTCATTTTAAAGGAAAAAAAAACGTGATAACCTCTAGATATAATAACGAGATGAGCAACAAAACGCAAGAGGAATAAGAATCATTAAAGAGATTCGTAAAAATGCCATGGACACGTAGCTGTAGATTCAACAACAGTCAAATACCATTCAGTGCTGCTTTCGACTTCGGATTCGATGCACAAATCGAGAGAATCGGGATTCATGATTTTGTTCATTGTTCCTGGCCCACTCAGCCAGATATTTGGCGGAATCCTGTGTATAGGGGTGGTCTGGTCCGAATACGGCCCGACTCAGGAGGACGCATTGGTGCATCAACTCTTTTGCCTGATCAAGTTGGCCTTGGGATTCCCATATCACAGCTAGGTTGTGCATACTAACCAAGATATCGGGATGATCTGCGCCTAGTACTCTCTTCCTGGTCTCAAGAACCTGCTTCTGTAGGTCCTCAGCCTCCTTTAATTGGCCCTGTTCCCAATAAGTTATTGCAAGATTGCTCATGGAAGTAAGGGTGCTAGGATGCTCTGCCCCTAGTACTCTCTTCTCGGTCTCAATAACCTCCTTCAGTTTGTCCTGTTTCCAATAAGTTGTTGCAAAATTGCTCATGGAAGTAAGGGTATCAGGATGCTCTGCCCCTAGTAGCCTCAGGCTGACCTCAAGAACCTGCCTTTGTAGGTCCTCTGCCTCCTCTAACTGCCCTTGATAAAAATAGATCATTGCAAGATCGTTCATGGCACGCAAAGTTTCACAATTCTCTGCTCCCAGAACTCTTTTTGTGGCCTTTAAAACTTCCTTGTTCAGCTCCTCGGCCTCTTTTAACCGTCCCTGCTGCTGATAGACTGATGCTAGATTATTCATACACCTCAAAGTGACACGGGCTTCTATTCCCAATACTGTCTTGCAGGTTTCTAACACCTGCGTTAGAAGACCCTCAGCTTCCTTCCACCGGCCCTGTTTTTTGTACACTTGTAAAAGCAAAATGATGCGTCTTATGGTGTCTGAGTGCTCTATTCCAACTACTTCTTTGCTGGCCTGTACCACCTGGGTGAGAAGACTCTCGGCCTCCTTCCACCAACCCTGACTTTGGTAGAGGATTGCCAGATCAGTCGTGCTGCTCAACGTATCAGGACCTTCTGCCCCCTGCTGTGAAAGGTCGTCCTTATAAAGGCTGAACAAAAGGTTGTGTGATGTTGTATATCGCCCGTGGCCCATAAGAAAGCGACCAAATGACTCCGTCTCATATCTCATACGCCTAGTCCCAAAAACGTTCTGGGGTCTGATCCTTTTTGAATGTCCAAGACAAGTCCCAAGATGGCCTAGAACCTCCTGTCTCTGATATGCGGACCATACCGCCGCCAACTTACTGTCGGCTACCACGCTTAGGAGCGTAGTTGATTCTCGCCATAATGCCTTTCGATCTTTCGGCTTCTCCCGCAGTTGAAGCCAATCAGACACCAGAGGATGGATTGAGAGCGACATCCTGGGGTGACTATGAATATTCTGTACCAATGACAGCAGATAAAGGTGTTCGATGATGCGCCAGAATTCCTCTGCACTCCATAGGGCCGGCTGAACCGAATCGGATGCTACCGAGTCGGCCTCGTCCTGATCGGACAGCTCGTCAGGAGGGCTGAATATGGTAAGCCATGGAACTGGATTTCTGGTTTCTCTGCAATGGATGTCAAAGAGAAAATCACTGATGTGCGATGGTCCAGATAAGCTGACACGGCAAGAAAGCGAGCGATCTGCTGCTTGCGTTCTGGATTCTCAAGCTCAATCTGGTCTAACGACATCTCCCATGTGGTAAATACACTGAGAGCTCGCATCTTCGCAGCCGGTGTGGTCGACTTTTTGTACTCCCAAAGCTCTTCGTCAGTGTATTTGAGTATCCTAGCTTTCTCCTCTTCATATGCAGACATGAATTTGGACAATGGAATGCGCCTGAACTTAATGTATGCCGCAGCTTGATCAATAGCCAAAGCCAAGCCTCCCAGTCATTGGACAATGTTGTGTGCCTCGGTTTCATTCTTCTCGATCTCATCGGCCGGCAAATCTCGAAGGAGCAGCTCGACTCCTCCATCATCGATCATTGAAGGAACATGAATGGGCTTTCCCAGACGCTCTGCTCCGGTATGCCGACTGGTGACGATGATCGACCCACGCCCGTCTATCACAGTCAGCATGTAATCATCTCATTTCGTTGGAGAAACTTACTCATAGGCATGAAGTCTTTAACATTACGAAAAGAGTCTGGTTCATGATAGTTGTCGTACACAATCAACCAGCGTTCCTTCCAGCTCTGGATTGTGTTCAGCACAAATTGGATTTTTGTCGAGATATCATCTAAGACTGGCTTGGCCGGGTGTCGCAATTTCAACGCGATGGACTCGAATGCTTGTTGAGCCGTTGACTCGGAGCTTGCATCAACCCAAAAAATACCGCGAAAAGCTTTCCGCCACTGCTGGCAATATTCCAGCGCCAGCTGAGTCTTTCCCTGTCCTCCGAGAGCCTGCAGGACAACCACTGACGGCCGGTCGTCGCCCGGCTGAAGCAAATCATGCAGTTCTTGCACGAGCTTCCGTCGACCAAAAGATCGACCTACGGCGATTCGAGGTACTTCAAAATACCCTTCACCAGGAAAGGGCGCTTTGGACATGATCAGTTGAGATTGATCTCCTTGATACGTCCACTGAGTCTGGCTGGAGACTGACCCTGGACGCCTCTTTGCCATCTCCCGGATGACAGACCGAAGGACTCGAAATCCTTGCTCGTCAGGTGCACCAAACTTGTTAATGTCGAAATGTGTTCTGTGCAATGGGCATTTATCCGACGATGCATTCAGATCGAGGCATCCCGAGCTTTCGCTAACTAGTATCACAGGTGGAATTTCCTTGAAACAATCAGAGCAATCCTGGAGCGACTTTTTAACAACTTACCTTTACCACGCTCTTTCCAAAGATAGCGCCCACCGGAGTCGCCTTCTGCTCATAAAAGCACGCCACCCTAGGCATTGCTGTCTGTCGGGCGATGCGGAGGTACAAGTCCACCAGATCAATTAAAGACTCCCCTCCTGCCTTAAGAATGCTAAGATTGTCTCCGTGCACCTGGCTTTCCGTGAAAAGCTCATAGACTCGCCGGATAATCTCGCCTTGGGGAAGTGAGTCGTGGGTTCCTCGAAAAGGAACTCCAAGGAAGACGAGGCCGACAGTTGCGTCGTAGATTCCCGGCCAGCGATGACGTTCCGTCCATGCATCCACCAGCGTCTACGACTGTTAGCGTCTGTGTCCTCTGCCAGGTATATGCCCTCACCTTTAGGACGACTAAACCGCCAAAGCTGTGGGCGATCAGAATGAGCGGCCGATGCTGGCTGGTGATCCTGCCAGGTGACTTAATCTTAGCGGAGTCTTGCAATGGAATAAAGTGTCTATTACCTCTCTCAAATCTGTCAGGTCGACTAATATCGGAGGCCTTTGTCTTCACTGCTTCTTCACCGAACCATCGCGAATCGTAGCCATAGCGCGTTATTCGCGCACGAGGCACCACTGCCGGGAGCATGCTGGGCTCGCTCAGCCAGTTGAGTACCTGACTTGACCGTCGCCAGTGTCTAGCTTCTTGCACCAGGTAATCGTTCGGATGGGCGCCCAACCCGTGGACAGCGACAATGCTTGAACAGATTAACGACAGTTCCGGAAGAGCGCAAAGGAGGACATACTCGACCGACGATTCAGTGTCTGTGGAGGTTTCATCCTTCGTTCCATCGTACAGGACCCGAAGTCCCAGATCGTCCTCGGTGATGGGTCGCACCTGCCTGTCAGTCGGCTTCCGGGGTGATTATTCCCGAACCTACCATGGTTGCTATTGCTATTTGCGTTGAGCATGACAGAAACTGATGAGAATGGATGGAGATCGGACGAACGTTGAGAGAAGTTTGGGACGAGAAGTCGACCGATGCCGGCACGTTCAGCCTCAACCCCGCTCGCAGTCAGCAAGGCTGGCAGTAACAAGGCTGGCCAATGCCTGTCAGCAACAGCGCATTAGTTTATAGAAGTTAATAAGCGAGCAACGTGGTTCAATATGCTTCAATCACTCAAATTGAGGAATGAATTCAACTGTCAAAATGGCGTATCTTCTGTTCCCTTGATTAGCGAGGATGGAAGGTACCTCCCCGTCTTACTAGAAGAGTCAGTCCCGGGTAAGTACCGATCAAAGTCCCGGCTATTCGCCTGGTTGATAGATCGTCCTCTTCCTTCAGGCCCAGATTTCGCATCAGGGGAGTAGTTTCTCGTTGACGACTTGGCCAGCGGCATCGACAGATTTGGCAGGGAAACAGCGGGTGAAGATGTCAATTACGATGCAGGCTGCCTGTCGCTGCTCAAGGGATTGGCGAATTGTTGAGATTTCCATTATGACTGCACCAGAGCCCACGACGGATGTTGTGTCTTGGTCTTAATAGAATGAAACTCGAGCAATAGTAGTAAGGAATGGCGAAAATTGTTGTCCGAAGGGATAGAAGAAATCTGGATATGTCGCTGGCAGGGCGAATCACCTGACTCGCCTTCTCACTCAATTGAATGATAGGGGTCCAAGTGTCCTAGGGGCGAACTGCTGGCAGATTTATGAACAATACTATTGCGTGGGTTACGGCTATGTGCCATTTTATCTACTATCTATGACACGGCTCGCTATCTCCGCATGATAGACAGGTAGCTGATATCCCTACTAACCAGCTACACACATACAATCGTTATCTCAGTTATCATCCTGTCAAATGCATTGATGTCATTGCTTGTCCACTAACTACCTGATAACTTTTTTCGAATCCGATCCAAGCAGACCTGACCTGGGAATAACAAAATACCCGCCCCATTTTGAAGATGCATGTGGACATAGCCGCCATACACCAGATTCCTGACGACGAGAATCGATCGATAAACAAAGGAAAGGAAATCAGAAGGAATGAATAGACAGATGGAAGGAAGAAAGAAAGTATTAAAGAATGAATAATGATCCCGGAATGATATCACGTATTAAGGCGAAGATTCTGCCAACGCCAGCGAAAGAAGGACAGAAGCAATCGATCAAAAAGCCACGCCGCTAGCACGTAACAGGTCGGTGTTTCAAACACATATGAAAAGAAAACTCGCGTGAGGCGAAACGAACGATGAACTGAGTCAGGCATGGCTGACCGCGTTGTGTGGCAGCGTGCCTATGCCGATGGAATCGATGAATTGCAAGGTTCCAGTCAAGAATCGAAATGGGCCATTAAATATCATAATCGTTGCATTGTCGAGAGAGAAGGGTTTATCGTGGATAGTACGAAGGAATTCCCCGACCAAACCGGTTGAGTCGAAAGGCAGTGATATCGATCTCGACGGACGACGTCGATGAGTTGTCGTCCACCTCGAGAATATCATCTCCGGGTTTGGACGGATCGTCGGTGCCTCCAGTCCGGGCGGGAACTGGGCATTTTCCTTCTTCTTGGTTGGCAGCTTGTCGTTCTTGCTCTTCCTGCTCTCCCAACTTGCGTTCTTCGGCTTCCAGCCGCTCCGCTATGGTCTCTGACGCTTCGAGAATCATCTCAAACGCTTGGACGAGTCCGTCCAGTTCGTCCAGACAGTCCCCCTCGCGGAGGAATCGATATGCTCCGCTTTCGCAGAGACCTTGGGCGGTGTTTAGCTGCCCGTCGACAAAGTCAAATGGGCTTTCTTTCGCGATTCCACGCCTTGATGGTTGGTTGGCGGTGGCATTCTCGTTAGACTTCCCCCGGAATGTCGTCTTCATCGTGTGGGAGATGCGCGCCTGTCGAAGGCTGCTTTTTGCGGACCAGATCTGTCGCACCATCTCCTCCAGCACCTTCTGCGTGTGCCCATCGTAGAAGACGGCGAGCTCTGGCGACGGAGACCAGCTGTCAACCTTGTTCCTCTTCGAACCAGCGTAGAGGGTAGATGGTCTGGCCGTATGCGAGCGGTAGTGCCCGTTCGCCGTCCTCAGCGTGCGGTGACTCCTGCTGTATATGGTGTCGGGGGCCCTCCGTTTGCGAGAAGGGAGGCTGGCCCATGCCTTGGCGAACTCGGCCCGTTTGGCGTGCACGTGGGCCATCAACCCATTGGTTTCTTCGATCCACGTAGGCACCTTCTCACGTAGCTGAGTGAAGCAGGCCATGGCGACTGCTGTCTAGGAGATGCAATTGCAATCCCATGCAGCAAGGGAGCAGGAGGACAACATGGACACGGAGGATGAGGGCGACCAGCACTGGAGGAGGGGAGAAGAAGACCCAAGGGCAAGGTGGCAGGGCGAGACCAAGGCCCAAGGCCCAAGCACCGGGACGGCCCCCTTGTCCCAATTTCCCGCCGCGATCGATTGGCGCGGATTGTCGGGTCGGGGCTCCAGGCCGCAGGATTGGTAACCCCGGCACAGCGGATGGCTCCGCGCCGGTTCCGCTGTTGGCTTGGCGCGGCGAGGCGAACGATGGGCCGGACCGGGCGTCTCGTGCATAAGCGAGGATCGCTGCGCTCGCATCGCTGCGCTCGCATTGGTCGGGAGCTGCCGATCGCTGCCCTTCCGGGGTGCAGAGCCTGACTAAGACGCCGGCCCGCGTGGAGTCACCTGATCGCAAGGGCGCCATAGGGAGACGGTCCGTGTCCGCTGCCGAAAATCTCGCCAGCCCTGGCTTGCATACAGCTTTTTTATAGCCATGTTATTACTGCAGTCTGTGCACCTCGTGATCCAGCTGGAGAGAACGCACGGAGTATCGAGTAGAGCTATGTTGTGCAGGCGAATGTTGCACGGCATTATTGCCCTCTGGTACAGCAGCTACTGCCAATGGTCACACCCACAGATGCCACTATCGGTCTTGTGCGTCACGTGACTCTGATTATGTCACCCACTTTAGGTCAAGGAGACAGGGCATTGCAAGTCACGTGTTGGTATTAACTTTGTCGTGTTTGTTCTCTGCGCTTTCACGCCGCCAAAGATTCAGACGAAAGAATCAGCTCTCACGTCGGAGACGACCTTTCCGCGTCATCCCCCCATCAACGAATTCATTAAAATCGATCATCTGTAATTCATTCCCGGAATTTACTTTCATTCTCACCGGGTTAATAACACGTCACACCATGGGTATTACGATCCTTCCTCCCGTCGTGGAGGATATTGGCGGAGCGCTGCATGAGGAGGTCGAGGAGCCAGTTGAAGACTCGGAGGGAGACATTGAAATGGATTTCCCTTTAAGAAAACGGCCTCGGTTGGCAGGAGGGAAGAAAAGCAAACCGAGAGACTCTAGGTCTGGCATTGTCGTGCCGGGCGAGCTGGTGACGGACGATCCGCAGTGGATGAGGTGAGCTACTATTTGGCGGATTTTTTTTTTACTTCTGGCTTTTCCTTATGGAATACGATATTCTAACGATTCGCTTGCAGAGGCCACGGCACCTTCACCACCCCCTACTCAACCTCCATCATCGCCACCGTCGCTGGCAACGTCCAGAAAACCAACAAGCTGCTCTCGGTCCATCCCCTGCGGGCACGCTACACCCCGGAGATTGGTGACCTGGTCGTTGGCCGCATCGTCGAGGTGCAGTCGCGTCGGTGGAAGGTCGACGTGGCGGCGCCGCTGCTGGCGCAGCTGCCGCTCTCCGCGATCAACCTGCCCGGTGGTATCCTGCGACGGCGCACGAGCGCTGATGAGCTGCAAATCCGGACGTTCTTCAGCGAGGGAGATCTCGTAGTCGCGGAGGTTCAGACTGTGCATTCAGACGGGTCAGCGTCCTTGCATACGCGGTCGCTGAAGTATGGGAAGCTGCGAAACGGTGTATTTCTCGCGGTGACGGGGACGGGGGGTACCGGTGCGACCTTGCGATCGGCGGTGAAAGGAGGAGTCGGATCAGGTACCGCCGCGTCGGCTGGCGGAGTAGTCCGCTCACGACGACAGGTCTGGACGGTGAACACGGCCAACGGCGGCGGTGAGGTGGATGTCATCCTGGGCGTGAACGGCTACATTTGGATCTCCAAGCATGCGGATGGTAGCGCAGCGGCATCCTCCGCGACGGAAAGCGTCTCGATCACCCGGATGGAGGAAATGGTGTCCAGCTCGATTTATTCGAGTCAGAACGATGAGATCCCACCGCAGACGCGCCGCGAGATTGCGCGCCTGGCGCAGTGCATCCGCGTGCTGGTCGAGGGCGGTGTCCGGGTTGACGAGGAGACGGTCATGCGGGCATACGAAGCAAGCTTGCAGATCGACCTCGAAATGGCTACTGACGAAGACGACGAGGACGAGAGGCGACGAGAAGGGAGAGATTATCTAGGGGGAACGAAGGCGCGGAGAATTCTCGAAGTGGTTCTCCAGCGATGAGCGTGAAAACAATACAAGCCATTCAATTCAGTGTTGTCTTCATGGTGTATGATTTTAGTAAAATGGGTTTACTAGAGGGAGAAGATAGAGATACCCTTGAAGTCAATGAGTATGATGATGATTTCATTCGAATGAATTGTCTGTATGAATATTGTATGGCATCTAATTATGCAGTTGTGCAAACTAGCAGCACCAACGCATGCCATAAGCAGTCTACATCCATCGATCTGAGCAAATATATATAATCTCTGAAATATATGTAAAGTGTACCGTACACATAGACATGACAGGTTATATGTGCTGTAGCTCACGATATTCTATCTGTCTACTATTTCTAATACAGAGGAGGTATATATTCAGGGTTTATATTATTGGCATGGAACAACTGTTCTCTAATCTGGGTTACCTTCAGCAATCATCCACTGGGCTGTCACGTGTAGAGCACGTGCCACTACTTCCACTTCTCCTATCTCCGCAATCTGGAAGCATTTAACCCCGCACAGGCTTCTCTCCTCGATTTTATCCTTGCGCCACTCTTGGCACTCGCTTTACTCCGATATAGAAAGCCTCTCTTTGGAACATGAACAGTATTGGCTGTTGGAATATGCCTGGCCTTGCATGCTTCCATTTTTGGCAGCATGGTACTTACCTGGGTATGTGGGATCTCTTGGTACATACGTCCCTTCACGAGTCTTGCTACCTGAAGAACTCGAACATCTGGATCAAGGTGATCATCAGGATTTACTGAGTGATAGATGAAGGCTGTTCCAACTATGTTGGATGGCCCGGTTGCATAATAATCAATCTCTAGGATCGACTGGTCAAGCAGACAGTTGACTTGTGCCTTTTTGGGTCATGTGACTTACCCAAGGCCAATGTGACTTAACAGTTGTCACTGAATTATAATTGGTTGCTAGAGCCTGTTGATCAACAAGGCTGAGCAGCTCTTCTAAGGTAATTGTAAAAGCGCAGGTACTGATGCACGATTAGCTTTTGGCTAATGCGCAAAAGCACAGCCTCAGCCTCAATACTATATAATAAAGGGTGCATAGACACGACTTGATTCATTGAACAACAACCTTATTCATTCTACCATCTCAGTCATGGCGGACACACTTCCAAAGCAGCGTGATGAGGCAGAGGCATTACTGGACTACACATCTTCCGATTGCGATAGGAATCAAGAAACAAGAGACAAAAATGTTCCAGCGATATCTCTCAATCGGAACTTTATTGTATTATTTCTAGTGGTGATCTATTCTGCTTGCGCCATCTTCGCCTGGACTGTCCTCGTTATTCAATCTCATCGCCCAATCGGAGGCTATTCATATGACGCGGTCATCAACCAGGGCAACAAGTATGACCTCATAGCAGATCAATACTCCGCTCTTTACAACCAGAATGAAAAATATTATCGAGCAGCGCGGATGATCAATGCCGGTGTTGGGTCACTTACCATTCCTTTGGCGACTGCAATCTGTGCAAGAGCAGCAGTCACATACGCGCAACAGCAGCGACACGGATTTACGCTCCGGAAGGCAATGACCTTGGCGGACCAGGGGTGGTTAAATGTAGACGTTTGGTGGCATCTTCTCCGTCCCAAGGAATGGAAAAGATATGGCAGCGGTATACTGTGGCTCGCCATCCTCATCCACATCTTAGGTATGTAACTCTAGGCCCAGACCTGAATCTGGAACTATCTATGTTAACCTGCTGCATTGAACAGGCTTTCTTATCGCACCCATCCAGCAGCTGTTCCTATCACAGACAACCATCAAAACACCGCGTTGGCCAGTCGGCGCGGGCCCTCTTTATGACATACCTGACCTTTTCAGTGAACCCGAAGAACCCGATGCCGGCACGTTTGTTCCCTACCTGCGCTCTGCGTTGGCTACATCAACCGGTACGGACTTCCAATCCAATCTCTGGCTCAATAATGCACCCAATTGCAGCAGCGTCCCCACACCATACATATTCGAGAGCGAGCAGTTTTACATAAGCTGCATGAGTAGCGGCGGTGGCACAAGCTTGTTAGACGTGACCAATTCCACCCAGCCATTTGTCGCGCCAGTCGAAGCCAATTTCAATACAGGATTGATCCGGCAGTATGCCCCCCGGATGAACTCATCCCTTTCATACGAATTGGTGGATGCAGCAGAATTTCCGACGGGCTGTGACCAGTTACCGGGCGCCTTTTTCGTGGAATATATTGGTCCTGGTTCGGTGGACATAGGGGCGAATTACAGCCTTCAAGCATGCATGCCGTACAATGGGACAAACAACACCTGGATACCCACTCGTCATCGGCAGGATTTGACAGAAGTACTCTATCTCAACGTCTCGGTATGGCTGGATGGGCTCTTCCAGAACACCAGCGTCTTCAAAGTACAGGCCAACAGCACCGCCGGGTATTTCGAGTTGCCGAGTTATCTGAACAATAATACGGCAGGCCCACTCCTGGAGCAGGACCCTTATGAGCTCTGTCTCGAGGACGTTCACTGCGTACTACAACATGATGATCTCTCGTTCAAGAACACCACGTAAGTTGAGATCCATTTCCTTCCAAGCAATCTCTAATAGAGAATTACAGTCAGCAGAAGAACGACTACCGCAGGTACCTGAAGCATCGATCCGACTACCCCGAAGACAACAACACAGCAAGAGAGCCGGCGGGAGCTTTCTCCCTGGAGTATTTGCCAGTCAAGCCCCCATTGCTTGCCATTGCTCTGGCGCTCTTCGGCGAATACTCCTTTATTGCTACCCGCACCCGTCATCCATCGGCTTATATACAAGGCACCGGGCAAGAAACAACTACCTTTGCAGCGGTACACTGCCAATGGTCGGCCTCATGAGCGATTCTGATGGCGCTAATAATTTAGATCCTTGCATTCGAACCGGGGAGATCAAGGATGCAACGGTCGAGGTGGCAAAGTGGCTACACTTGTTTTGGGAACACTATGCGGAAGGGAATCTGTTCATGCAGGATGCCTTTACGAGGGCAATATATCTAGCAAATTCCATCTGGCTGACGAAAACTGATCCGACAATTCCTAAACTATGGATTTTCTATGATCGCGGTGCTGACACGAACATCCCTACAATCAAGCCTGGCGGTGTGATTGTTGTTTCCGTGCTCTTGGGCCTGTTCATTGTCACTCTCTTTGCGATGACTTGGTACGCCAGCCATGTGCCCACCTGGACCACGACCTTCAACGCGTTCGCCATGATGAGGATTGGCGCTGCGATCGCCGAACATGTGCCTCTGTTGATTGGGAAGAAAGAAGGCAAAATTTCCGTCCTGGATCAGACGCCGGGATGGATTGGCGACAGTGAGCCAGACGCCGAGATTGGACGGCTCGGCCTAGGCGCAGAGGGGCAGCTCAGGGCCAAAAGAAAATACGCATGCTATGTCGGGGACATCGAGATGATGACTGGATCCCAAAACCGTCCAGTAGATCGGAATGTCTCATCCACCATCTCTTCTTAGATAAGACACTATGTCTGAGGTTATAGTAAGTAGATATGATATCCATGGAATTTAGACAGTCTTTTTTATCTACGAGAATAGAAGACAAATTCATTGAATCTTCAGTTTTGATACTACAATAAAATATGTATTTAAATATTGCTAAATGGAAGATTGCCTTGTCTGCAGTCTTATATAAAAAACCACAGAATAAGAGGCATCACTATCTAAGAGAGAGAGAGAAAAGGTAAAGTAAACGAGTAAGAAAAAAAATTGATAACTTAGTTTGATAACTTAGTTAATAGAATACTTGGGAGCAGGACTAACTTCTAAATAATATGCAAAACCAGGGCCAATTGCCCAATCATACAACATCTACAACCGCTATCTGTCAGCTAGTAAGCATCACATAATGGTAGCTCGAATATCTTTGATAATACCTTTATAAAGAAACTATTATTAAGCCTCTAAGGATCCAATTAGTCTATAATAAGGACAGAAATTTAGTAGCAGTACTAGTAAAGCAATAATAGAACCAGAACAGAATCCCTCTTCTTTCCCTTTGCTAACAATCGAAGGTCCATAACAGAGAAGGAGCTGTAGTTGTTAGGGTTAAGAATCTAGTAGTACATACAAGCATGACTTTAATGAAACTACAAATAATGGCCCTGATAATACCTTTTCCCATCATTAGTCCTATAAAGGCTTTTCTTTTATTCTGTTTCCTTTTTTTTTTCCCAGTGCACTTTGGTGGCAGGGACAAATAACCAATTTTCTCTGCATCGCAACTCTGACCTTAATCATTAACGGTCTTTCCCTTTACTGAAAACACAGTTTAAGAAAAATAATAATTAATAAACTGCAAGCCTACTGCTCAGCCACTTGATTGTGTCAGGATAGTGTGGAGTTCCGGTGTTATTTGTCTTCTATGACTCGCCAAGCCCCAATGTCACACAGCGAAGCATGTTGGAGCACTCAGGTTCGACAAATGCTGGATGCAAGGATGCTTGTACGGCTTTCCAACACCCATGTACCGCCGAGGTACTCCCTCCTAAAACCAGAAGCGACTTTGGTTTGTGTCCTACATCATCTGGACCGTTCGTCCCCGTCCTCTGTCCTCCCCGTCCATAATCGCATTATTCTCTTTGTTTGTCGCCGTATCATTATTGATATCCGTGAAGCTCAATCAAAGCACTATGGACGACAGCGAGATCGAGATGGTCAATGGCCATAGAACCAAATCCCCTCAGGATACCGTCACTCAGGCGATGCCTTCAGGGGCGAACGGGCATCGACCGAAACCACGCCTCGAGGTATCCTGCAAACTTTCCTCGTCCCAAGAATCGAGATTTTCAAAATCGGTACATACTGACTCTGGACGACCGGAGATATCTAGGTTTCCTTCCCATGCTTGCGTTTGCGGCGACATCGCAGGCATCCTGGGAAGCGATCGGTGCCAGTTTGTACGCGGGGTTGGAGAATGGAGGCCCTGTCGCGATTGTCTACGGCCTGATGTTGGCCATTGTCGGGTCCCTCGGCCTGGCACTTTTGCTGGGGTAAACTTGCGTCCATGTCTGTCTGTTCTTCGATCCAAGTGAGCGCTTGACTCTAGCTAACCAACCGTCTGTGTAGGATCCCCATTGCTGGGGCTCAGTATCATTGGACATATGACTTAGCTCCCGATTCTTGAGTTTTTTTACTAGGTGAGGTAGATCAAAGTGCTGCCTGAAGAAGGGCCTCTTCCACTGACCGTACGATAGGATGAGACGGCAAAATGCTTTCTTGAGTATGTATATTCTATCTGACACAGTGTAGGTGTTTTCATGGTGGGCCAACGTTGCCACCTCGCCATACTTGATTGGGACGCAGATCGAGGGCCTGATCATCCAGAACAATCCCACGTATGTAGCCAAACGCTGGCATGGGGCATTGATGATCTGGGCTGTGTTGGCTATACCGTTGATTGTCAACATTTTTGCTCGGCGTCTTCTGTCCCCCGTGGAGGTTTCTGGGGGTATTATGCACATCATTTTCTTTCCCGTGGTTCTCATCACACTGGTCGTTCTTGGATCACGTAACTCGTCCGAATTTGTGTGGACCAAATTCGAGAACTCTATTAGCGGCTGGGAAAACAATGGTATCATTTGGTCGATTGGCCTCTTGACCGCTGTTTTCACTTTGAGCGGTGCGTTGCGTCTCTCTATGTTTCCGTTATATATGTTGACAGTGCGTTCATAAAAAACTGACGTGCATCCTCTTGACAGGCTTTGATGGTGTTGTCCACATGTCCGAGGAAGTAAACGACGCGCCCAAAGCTGTTCCCAGGTCAATGGTCTATGGCGTTGTCATTAATGGACTTGTCGCCTTAGGATTCGCAATTGGTCTTTCATATAGTATGGGGAGCTTGGATGCCGCTCTGGACACTCCAACCGGATACCCAATTATTGAGATCTTCTACGCGGTCACCAAATCTAATGCGGCCACCACTGGTCTCATGATGCTGCTCATTCTGCCTGGCTTTGTGGCGCTGTTTAACGGCGTAGCATCTGGGACCCGTCTGACGTGGGCCTTTGCTCGTGATGAGGGATTACCATTCTCGAACTTTTTCTCTTATACCTCGCCACACTATAAGATTACCCTGCGGGCACTCTTCTTGGTGTCTACAATTACCGTGCTCCTCGCCCTGATTAATATTGGCTCCACTACGGCCTTCAATGCGCTATTGTCTCTCACGACACTGGGCGAGTATATCTCCTACCTGATCCCCATCATATTTCTTCTGATCAAGCGCATCCGCGCTCCACACGAGATTCCCTGGAGCTCGTTCCAGCTGGGCACATGGGGAATCCCAATCAACATATTCTCCATTGTTTATGGCACCTACATCACCATCTTTTTGCCTT
>NW_013563217.1:0-15669 GCF_000968595.1 Rasamsonia emersonii CBS 393.64
CCCCGTGCGCTTGTCCTGGTTGACGTGCAGCAGGAAGAAGCACACGGAGATCTTGGCCGTGGCGCTGCTGAGCAAGTTGGGCGGGATGGCGAGCATGTTGTACTTGGTCGCCTGGACGACTTGCTCGGTCGACAGGGAGGATTCGTGCCGGCCGAAGCCGTAGTTGACGGCTACTGTTTCGAGTGCGATGCCCAGTGTTGCTAGAATCTATAACGGTGAGAGAGATACTGTCATGAATGAGTCAGGACACTGACCATTGACGCGACAATCCAGTAGTCGTCCCAGCCGCGGTACTTGATGATGCGGATGCGCACGTAGAGACGCGCAGCGAAGATGAGGATGGCAACGGCGGTGGTCAGCCAGAGCGCGACGAGGAGCTCAGGAGCGCGATTGACGCTGTCTGGCGGGGGAGACATTGTAAACGAAGGCTGAGGACGATTACATGGGAAAGGAGAATCTCAGCGATCGCAGCAATATATTCTTGAAGATTGCCCACTCATGTATGTAGATAGTAGATACATCGCGAGCACGAGGGGCATTACCTATCGAGTACATGTACTTCTCCCCTGGACAAAGTTCTTGTCACCTCCGATGTGAAGAAAAAACAGCCTGCATATTGCTGTCGGAGCGTCCTGGCCGTATTTGCAAAGCAACGCCGTCGACATATTACTTTTGCAAATGGCAAGTAAATATTTAGGGTTCGGGAGAGTCGATAGAGTTACACGCAACGTGATACTTGCAGGGGTTGGACAGCAGGGGTCAGACACGCTCTAGCACTGTCCATTTAACCGATAGTCCATGTATCCTAGGAGTAAAATAAGCCTCCTGTCGACAGGCAGATATTAAGCTGGGGATTTTAAATCATACAGGTAGGTAGATACATTGTGTGATTTCAGGCATGAGA
This sequence comes from Rasamsonia emersonii CBS 393.64, assembly GCF_000968595.1. NCBI lineage: Eukaryota > Fungi > Ascomycota > Eurotiomycetes > Eurotiales > Trichocomaceae > Rasamsonia > Rasamsonia emersonii. The sequence goes on from NW_013563217.1 coordinate 905, forward strand.
CGCATCCAGTCTCGAATGTAGCGTAGGACGTCAGAGACCGATCTCTCTTGCTTAATTCACCCACATGCATACAGACTCCTGCATAGCAAAACTCAATCCTTGAACTTGCAGGGTTCGGAAAGAAAGCTGTCCCAGGCGCAGTACAGTAATACTCCCATGTGCGGAGTACGTACTCTGTATGAATATTATCCTTGCCTTGGCACGGGCAGGCAGGTACAGTATGTATATACATGACGTGTACCTGACGACTAGTTAGTCAGATAGAGGCTTGCTTCTGGAATCGATCTAATCGAATGAATGAATGAATGAATGAACTAGATAGCGAATACGACCTAAGCATTTATTTATTATACTCCATACATTTTTGCAGTGCAATACCACGCTGTATGTCAAAGAATTAGTAGCTTACTTAGCATAACTTAGTTAACCTGATGACGACTGCTCTTCCGATGTCCGGAAAACGTAATCCTCCGATAATGCACCGAGGTGAGCAGTGCCTATGTATGTATGTAGGTATGTGCAATGTGCATGTAGAAAGGAAAAGTCCGAATTGGTCCAGCCTTGCCGGTAGACAGATTATACTCTAGACCGAGTTGCGGGGGAGGTATGTATCGAATACGGAGGACTCTGTGTTCTCTTACGAAAGAGAGCGAGATTAGGACAAAGAAAGACCACAGCTCAGCTCAGTGCAGGTCTGTGTGATCGACGCTGCAAGCATTCCTTTTCGGAAAGACGGTGTTACTAACAGACATGTCAACAATGACTGTCATAGGCAGGAAATGAGGTAGGCTAATTAATGTTGGTGCGAGAATGAGACTTTTCATTCTCTTTCCCCACTGCCTAAAGGTTACATGTATGTATGTATGTACATACATGTCCTACGTGACTGGAGCTGTTGTACTCCGTATGCAAGTAGCCAGGTTGAATCAGTGTATACAGTACTGTACTGTACGCAATGACTATCTATTGCATTCGAGTGATTCAACAATACAGACTATTCGCTTATGTACAGTACATCAGACGTCCTCAATAGTATACATACATTCATACGTTGTAGAATGACCAGTCGATTGACAATCGTACTTACAACATAAAGCACCTCAACGGGTCATTCCGATGGAAGAACCACCGCAGCTGCTTGCCATAGACGTAGATGACGACTGAGCACAGCGTCACGCCGAGCTGAATGCCACCGATGATGCTGAAGATGGTGCTCGTGCGGGCGACCTCGAGCCAGTCGGGCAGGAAGTAGCTGCTGCCGAACCAGAAGAAGTTGCGCAACATGATGATGGCGACCGAGACCTCGACGCTGCGGCTGCGGTGGCAGTCGAGCACGTAGTTGAACGAGACGCTGGCCGCCAGCACGCTCGCGAACGCGATCAGCCCCTGCAGACACGACACCGGCACCCAGTGGTCGTTGGCGCGCGCGGCGTAGTATCCAAAGCCGAACAGCCCTGGAATCCCGACCAGCAGCACCGGAAGCAGCAGGATAAGCCGGAACTCGGGCTCGAAGACGCCGTTGTTGCGCCGCGCGCAGAACTTGGGCCACCAGTCGCTGAGCACGAAGCCGACGACGCACCCGATCATGAGGAAGACGAAGGGGAAGATGAAGAGCAGGCCGAGCTGCGTGTCATCAAAGAGATTGGGGGGTGCGCCGAAGATTTGGGCAACGACGACGGAGAGGCCGATTGTCTGTGATGTCAGACAGAAGAAGAAGATTTAGGGAAGATTCAGGGCAGCATACCCATGCACTCCACAGCCCTCCCACTGTAAATCCCCAAAAGACAGCCGGATAGAGGAAGCACGCAAACGGACGAGCCAGCAGGATCACCGGATTCTGGCGCAAGATGAAGCCATTGAACGGCTTCAGCTCCTCCCAGTACGACCGCCGTTTCTCTGGCGTGCTCACCAGCGCAGTAGCGTCTCCGGACAGATCGACGTCAGCCTTGTTGCGCAGGCTCTCAGTCTCGGATCCCGCGGCCATGTCCGTCTCGTACGTGCTGGGCCGGACGTAGGCGTGCTCCGGACAGGCGAAGATGATCAGCAACAGCGCCAGGCCCGTGAAAGCGATCAGGATGCGGAATTGCATCCGCCAGCCGTAGACGTGCGAGATGTAGCCGCCCAGGATGGGGCAGATGTTGGCGGCGCCGAGCGTGACGATGTTGTATGCGACAATCATCTTGCCTCGCTCGTGGACCTGAGATTGTCAGCCTGGACGTAATATCGACTAGCGGCAGGTCTCTCTGCAACGTACAAAGTAAAGATCTCCAATGGACGAAATGACAATCGACTCATACGCCCCATTTCCAAAACCCTGCACCGTGCGAGCCGCCAGCAGCGAGTTGAAACTCGACGCCCAGGCACACCAGGATGGTCGTCGCGAAGAGGATGACCGTTGAGATGATGTAGGCCGACCTCTTGCCCAGGATCGGAGCCCAGGCCTGCGCCAGGAACGCTCCCACGCCGGCCGTCAGCAGCGGATATCCCGCCGGCAGGGCAGCCTTGGAGATGCTGATGTGGAATTCCTCGGCGATGTCGGCCTCTTCGGGCGCGAGCAGGGGGCCCAGAGCGCCGGCCATGCAGACGGAGAGGCAGATGGAAAAGAAGGTCAGATGCTTCTTCCATTGCGGCCAGTTCTGCGGCAGTATTATTAGCAGCAGTATCACAACGCATTGAGGGGTAGATAGCTTACCAAGGGATCGTTTGGCGAGTTCGACGGCTGCGGGACGAGAATAATATCAGAATTCTTGCCTGAGGCATGCTTGAAGGCAGACGACTGCTGGACTGCTGCGCCGTGGATATCAAACAGCGTGGCAGTGCCAGGCACATGCCGGCCGATGGTGGACTTGGATTCTTTGACGCCGAAGCCCATGGCGAGGAATTATAAAAGAGATTCGAATGTATGCACAACAGAAACAAAGTCAGTCAAAACGAGAGAGATGCACAAAAAAAAGTAATATGAGAAAAGAGCGATGTTTGACTTCATCTTCCTGTAGGGGATCTCTATTATTATTGACAGCTGATGCCTCGCAGACTGGCCTACACAGACCCCTGTCAACGGCAGGTCGCATTGGCCAAGACACTGCAAGCTGAAAACAAAGACGATGTCGACTACGTAGCAGGGCCCTGTCGAGTCGATAGAATTAATGCATGCATGTTTGTCGTCGAAGTCATACCGCAGATGCCAAAATTACATACTCTGTACGTCTCCCGTAATTGCATTACTCGCCTGCATTTGCAATGTAACGTGGGCAATGTAACTGAGCTGGCTGCAGGAGATGCCTGCAGCAGTTCATTATTGTTATTATTATTATCCGTTTTTCCCGGTAAGGCCAGCCATGTGGCTCGTTTCTTATCCTGGATTGACTTTACTTCAACAACCCTAGTACATTATTCCTGTCGAGACAGCTGCTCGTTTCCATCACTGTTGTAACCACTCCTGTACGATAGACGAAAAATAATGGCCACTCCAGAACACATCCAAACCCTGCTGGCAGACATCAACCGCGCTGCTGAAACCTATACACCGTCCGCAGGTGGAGAGCGCTGGTCTACTTCCTCCTCGCGACACAAACTCCTGACTGCGGCAAGGAAACTGGTCGCTGCCCTCGAAGACTCCGAGGAAGAGGTCTGGCGGTTCGTCTTGCAGCCAGGAGCACATGCCTGTGCCATCGCTGCGTGGCAATGCCGTCTGCTGGCTCCATGGCCCAAGGAAAGGATGACTGTCGCTGAGCTGGCAGGACATGCGAATATGGACGCAATTCTCGCGAGTGAGTAGGTGCTTCCATAAAAAAAGAATTGCCTTTAATCATCTCGATGGTAATTAGACCGCATCATGCGCGCCCTCCAGCATTACGGCATCTTCGCAGAGGTGGAAGAGGAAGTCTACGAGCACAACGCCCTGTCGACCCGGCTGTCAACGCCGCCATTCAACCAGAGCGCCATGCCAATGTATGTCAGTCCATCTTTAAAATAAAACTAGATCCGGACCTGAACTGACTTTCCATCAGGGCCGTCCGGATTCGCGAAATCGCCAAACTGCCCGAGTATCTCGCGCACATCGCCTACCGCAACCCAGGCGCGGACCCGACGCAGCCCTCGCTGTTCCAATGGGCCAACAACACCGACGTCGAGTTCTTCCACTGGATGCAGACGCAGTCCGATCTGCTGGCCAAATTCAACGCCTCGATGGCCAAGTCCATCGACACGGAGCGCGCCGCTGGCGATGGCAAGAGCGTGCTCGATATCTACCCTTTTGAGCAGGTCCTGGCGGACGCAGCGCCGGAGGAGACTCTGGTCGTCGATGTCGGCGGTGGATATGGTCATCTGCTCCGAGAGATGCGCTCGCAGTGGCCCCAGCTGAAGGGGAAGATGGTTCTGGAGGACCTGCCCGAGACGGTCAAGGGGGCTGTGGTGACGGAGAATGTCGAGATCCGGCCGTATGATTTCTTCAAGGAGGAGCAGCCTGTAAAGGGTACTTCCTTATCAATTTCCTCATAGGTCTTAAGGCTAGCTGCTAACAACCCAGGTGCCCGCCTATACATCCTCCGCCACGTCCTCCACGACTGGCCTGACCACGCCTGTCGAACGATCCTCAAAAACACCATCCCGGCCCTCGTCCAGGGGCGATCGAAGATCCTGATCGTCGAGATCGTCCTCCCGCCTACCAACGCCTCCGTCTGGGGCTCCCTCATGGACATCAACATGATGAAGTACGGCGGTATGGGCCGCAAGGAGCGCCAGTGGCGCGAGCTGCTCGCGTCGGTTGGTCTGGAGATTGTCAAGATCTGGCCGCCGGTGACGAATGATAGTGTGATGGAGGTTGTTCCAAAGGAGTGGCTGTGAGGAGTCATATTTTGCATTTAGTATAGATTTCCAATTGATGCCATGCACATGTCATTAAGAGTTCATGGCATATGAAAAGAAAATAAAATAAATTTATGACTATTGAGCATTCAGCACAAGATCTTGCCGTTTTTTTTCTCTTCCTGTCAGATAATTGCAATGAAATAGAGTCATCTTTTAGGTAATACATCTTAACTCCTTCCCTGGTCTCGAATATTTGGAATCATATCAGGCCAGGTCGACGACTCTTTTTCTCTGTTGACCCGGTTCATGTACGTATCTGGATCCGCAAACTCATAGGACATATAATCCCCAATGTAGTCAAATTCACTACCATCAGAGAGCAGGGCTGACGCTGTAGCGGGACATATGATGGATTGATAGCCTTCGCCACTGGTCATAGTTGGCGCGGTCGTCATCGACTGCGGCCGGAGTGAGAGAGAGAGGTCTGGCAGGTCGTGCAACGAGATCTCTGCGTTTGGCTCAAGCGAAGGCTCGGCACAGGACTGCGAGATCTCGCCCTGTTTGCTCTGACTGGCTTGCTTGTTCGCCAACGGAGTATCGTCGTCGATGATCATGTCTTGGTGACACTCTCGCTCTGATATGACGGGGCGGGCATTTTCCCGCTGGGTTCGACGTTGTGCTCTTCGTCTTTCAGGATTACGCACTGAAGGCACATCTATGAAGAAATCCACTGAATTAAAACGAACGAAAAACTCGCGTGAATGTATTCAAGAACAGAAAGTTTGAAGTTATTGAAACCCGAGACCTAAGTCAACTTCGAAAGGAAAATAAAAAAAAAGAAGAGGACTCTGAATACGCCGCAACTTGAGTAAGGAGTAAGGCAGACATAAATATGGCATTGCTGGCAAGGCTGAGAGCACAGCCTTGAAAGCGCACCGCTGTGCGTTTGTCAACACACGCTACAACGGCATTGGTAGATGATTCTCCGAGTACACTACAAATAATTGTAATTATACTGTGGATCACCGAAAAAAAAAATCTGCAATAAATTAAGCAGGGTTAGTGGATCATAATGGAATGTATAAACGAAATAATACGGGTATTATAACCGGATCAGTTAAGGATCAATTGATCAATATATGTATTCTGCAGAGTCTGTAGGTGCAGTCTGGCATGCTGATTGGTGGCTAGAAGCCCTGTAGCATTTCTATCTACTAGCCTTCCTGCAAAAATAGGCATCTTTTTATTATACAGCTTCCCTCTTCCACCTTACTCTTTTATCGCTTCATACTATTTTCCTATACTGGCATCTATTTCTGCCTTCTTAGACTACTTCCTTTTCTATATATTTAGCTTTTATTAAGGAAATACTCATCAAAGATAGGGAATTAATAAGGGCAAAGGGTAAAGAAAAAAGAACTAGGGTATTATTAGCAGACATGGAAAAGATTTAAGAAGTAAAGAAAGGTACTATATTTATAGGTATCTTTATGTAATTCTTTTCTTTAGTGCAATATGTGATGCTTTAGTAGATTTCTATAAGGTAATAGCTACCTAGCTGGAAGCCAGGCAGATTAGGCTGTGTAGCACTGCACGGTCTTTTTTGCTTGTCTATTGATAGCTGAGGAACTGAACTGTGGTGCATGTCAAGCTAATTCTGTAGTTAATCAGGATAAAGCTTTTTTTTATGATATAAAAATAATAACAGTATTGTTGTTATTATTATTTCTATCTACAAGCAATAGATTGTCGTTATGTGACGCCTTTCATATCATGTCAATTTCCAGCACTCACGTCAACCTTAACCCTCCAAAGCTGGCAGAATCTGGGTCGAGTTGGACAGGAATCCATCCCCTGTCCCAGTCAGCAATTCCCAGAAGGCTCAAAAATCTTATTATGTTATGCAAACTCACCATCAGCATTATACCGCACCATTTGAGTCGCACTGAGCCGAATCAGCTACACTCTGTATGCAATACAACCGCATGAGAACTTACTAGTACGGACTCGTCGTCGCAGAGATATCCTCAACCAGGATGACGTCAAAGCCCTATTCCCATCAGTATCTAGGTTCCATTCGATCCTGTCTGAGATTATCAACGGCTGACCTTGAAGTAGGCGTCGATGAAGGTTGACCACTATATCAACTCAATGTCAGCAGTCTGCTTCCATATCTGATAGCGTAAACATACCACACACTGATCCGTATTTACGCCCCCGAAAAACAGCGTCGTGATTTCGTTCTCCTGCAGCCATAGACCCAGCGGGGTTTGCGCGCCCCAGAGACCACTGAGCCGATCTGCCAGAAGCAATCCTAATCAATGCAAATTCCCAATCAAAGCCAGAAGTCAGGAGATATGTACTTTTGTTAAAATAAAGATCCGTCCCCCTGGCAACACCCTCCACCTGCAACGGATACAAAGGACCGTAGGGCTGCGCGTTCCACGATCCGCGCATCAGTTTTCGTCCTGCGGAGATGTTTGTCCCGGGGACGATGCCCATGTCGGAGCCGAAGGATGCTAGATGAGTCGTCAGAAAACGTCGTTTTCAATGGAGATAAGGAGACGTACTCGACGAGGAGTCATTCGTCGAAAACTCATCCAGGAACGCAGGCGGCATTGTCAGGAGATCGAACTCGTCGAGTCCCCACTGTCGCAAAGTCAGTCAGAATGTTCCCTCGACAGGGACATGCTTCGGAAAGGGAATTAAAATGATAATTAACGCACATTAACCCACAGCACCTTCATCCCCGCCTTCCGGAATCCATGGATCATATTCACCATTGTGTTGACAATGGCTCGGCCGGCAGTAGCCTTGGGGCTGAGAGCGGGGTGCAGGAAGAAATCTACATCCATATCTTGTCAGAAAAAAAAAATCACCGAAAGAATATAATGTAGAACAAACTCTGCATATCAATAATCACCAACGCAGAGCGCGACGGCTCAATGAGAATCTCCTTTCGCTGGCCATTGCAGGGGATCTTCTTGGGGGATGTGACAGGCAGACGGGCTGAGCGTGTCAGGTCCCAGAGATCATTGCCCGGAGATTTGACCCAGCTGGAAGCAAGAGATTTAATCATCAATGGTATATCTGTGGGGGCATTGGGGGATGCTTACTAGTTGTAGTAATTCCCCAGCACGGAAGAATTCGTGTCCAAGCCTTCGACGACAACTGTGCTTGTGATTCCTGTGAATTGGCTGCTGGCTAGAGGAGCCAGGCCTAGGAGGAGGTGCGTAAGGAATTTCATGGTGTAATCTACTTGCAGACAGCTGGAGAGCATAAAGAAGAGACATGAAACGAGGTCTTTTATACCATGATATATCTACAGCATATTCCTTATCAATAATGAATTGATACGATAACGATATCCTCCTAACCAAAACAAAATCAATTAATCACATCATAGCTAATTTCCTAGCTACTAAGATAGTCAGTCACTCCTCCAGCTGACAAATCCTTCATTCTCACGATAATGGTGTCTTGTATTGTACGTAATAACAAGCAATCAACTAGACCAAGTAAGAATCTTTGATAATATATCAGAGATAAAGATCGATCGACACGTGCAGAAACAAAAAAGGAAGGTGAGCAGTTTAGCTCAACGATACGGATAGATCGGTCATAATTTATTATCTAACTTATCAGAGGAGATAAATGTGGGGAAACTTGGGGCAGTACCTGGCATGATAAGGTGAGGAATCGAATCACCAATATTATATGGTCTGTAACAGACGACACATTCACATTGGTGGATTGTTCTTAAACAATCACGATACTGTAGTAACGAACCGCGCGGAAGTTATTAATTATGTGTACGCGATATGATATGTATGGTTAAATAATATTTAATTGATCACCGAAATGTTACATTATGTATCTAGCCTCTAATCTAAATCAGAGAAGAAGAAGTGTGAATTTCTCATCAACACAGTGGAATTATTTCCATTGCATGATACATGCTTATTTTCTTTCCTCCCTCCTATTAAGCTATATACATGGATATATTTTAATTTGATACCCAAGTATCTACCTACCAATTACAGAAGTACATTAGGTATGTGGAAGATGGATCAAGACGGTCTTTTCTTTTCTTCCAATCACTTTGTTTATTTTTTTTGCCCTTCCTTTTCTCTTCATACATATGTAGGTTACCTTACTTATTTACTTCCATGTAGAGATACGGATAATTAATCCGGATCAGTATTCAGTAATAGCATACACTGGCATACTACATTTATACCTCGCTGCTAACCATCCCCCAACTATTACATACATGTTTTTATTTACCCTGTGTCATGACATTCCATGTCTTCTTCCTGCTTCCATCTATCTTTGGTTCATTGGATGTCCCCTTCTTCTGGTTTGATAGTACAAGGGAGGAAATCAATAATTAAAAATAACGTACTCATCTATAGCCATATGTATCCTCGTTCATTCAGACTTGGATAGATGACTGATTAATTTTTTTTTATATGTCATCCATCAACTAATCTCTCCATAACAAGGCGGACTCTGGATAGAGCTAGACCGACCGCAACTCGCCATCCAGCGTCGTAATTCTATCCTCCGTTATTGTCAACCTCTGACTGTATCCCCCGTAGTATACAGCTACCTGCACACCCCCAGAATAGTTCCTCAACGTCGCAGTCGACAACTTCCCCCCTTCCCAGTAGATATCCACCTCGATATTCCCCCTTTCACGGAGACCACGGATATGCCCTGACGGCCAGGCAGAAGGCAACGCCGGGAGGAGATCGATTTCCACTTCTACGCCTGCGCTACTCGTTCTTGTAACACTCCGCAGCAACATCTCCGCGAGGACCGCCGCACCGCCGTAATTCCCGTCTGCGATGAAGATGTTGGTCTCTGCGCCTGCGATCCCCGGCTTGGAGTACGTCAGCAGGTTGTCAAATGCCAGCTCGCCGATCAGATGCCCCAGCTGGCGGAATGCGGGCTCGGGCTCGTTCAGCCGCGCGTAGTTCAGCCCGAACAGCGCCGCCGTGAACTCGATGTCCTCCAGGTCGGCCCTGGCTTGTCGCTGGTCCAGCGTTGTCCGTGTTGCTGTCGCCAGGTCGGGCGTCTGTCGCGCGGAGATCTGCGCGCTGCGGCACAGAGCCATCGTATGTGACAGATGTCTGTGGTCCGGCTGCGCTTCGGCGTAGTCCTCCTGCCACTCCTGCAGCTGGCCGCGTTGGCCGATCTTGAACGGGGGCAGCTTCGTCAGGCTGTCTTCTAGCTTGCTGACTAGCTCTGTGTCATTGACATCCAGTTCGCGCGCGGCCTGGACGCAGAACTGGAACAGGTCCCGGACGAGGATAATGTCTATCGTCGGAGCCAGCGAGAGATGCTGCTCCTCGCTCTGGCCAGGAGGATAGAAGCTGTTTTCTGGAGAGACAGACGGCCCTGTCACTAGATACCCCGTCCGGCTGTCGACGGTCATGTACGAGAGGAAGAACTCCGCTGCGGCCCTCAGCACAGGATAGGCCTGTTCGGCGAGGAACTTCTTGTCGAGGGTATACTCGTAATGCTCGATCATGTGCGTCGCCAGCCACAGGCCTCCCGTCACGTTCAGCCCCCAGGAGGTCTCCCAGCCAGGGTCGGTGAAGCCCCAGACGTTCGAGAAGACGTGGGCCACCCAGCCAGGACACCCGTAGAACTGGGCTGCTGTGGTCTTGCCCGCCGCGGCGAGGTCCTCGATGTACTTCATCAGCGGCGTCTGCAGATCGCTCAGGTTGGCTGTCTCCGTCGGGAAGTAGTTCATCTGGATGTTGATGTCCAGGTGGTAGTCGCAGCTCCAGTTCATGCGGTTCGCCTCGCCGTCGTTCCACAGGCCTTGTAAATGCAGGGGCAGGGGGGAGTCTGCGCGCGTGCCCCCGGNGATGGTCAGGTAGCGGCCGTACTGGAAGAAGAGGGCGAAGAGCCGGGGTCATCGTATCCAGATGCTGCGAAGCTGGCTCGTCGCTTGTCGACCGGCCAGTTTTCTCGCTCGTCATTCTTCCCGAGATCCACGCTGACGCGCCGGTACAGACGCTGGTGGTCGTGGACGTGATCTGCCCTGAGCTGCTCGTATGGCTTCTTCTCTGCGTCTGCCACTTGCTGCAGAGCTAGCGATTTCCACCGGTCGTCCATCTGTCGGAAGTCGGTGTTGAACGCCATCGTGATGGTCACGACAGCTGCGTGTGCGACTTTGATTCTGCCGTCGCTGTTGCTGACCGAGCCTCCAGACGTCGTCACTTGGAGTACGCCTCGACCCCTGACGCCGCAGGAGCCGTTGCTGTGGACCGTCTCGACGGCGCGGGTGTCGAAGACGAGCCTGTTCTCGCTGCTAGAGACGGTGAACTCGTTCGTCTCTCCGGCAAGGGAGATTTCCAAGGAGAGTCCGTCCGGCGCGTCCGTCCTCAACTGAGTCACGAGAACCTGCTGCGGATGCGAGACCCAGGACTCTCGATAGTAGCGGTAGCCATTGAGCCGATACTCAGCCGAAGCAACAGCCTCATCGAGACTCAAAGCCCTGCTGAAGTCGATCTCCTCACTTGACAACGAGGACCCATACTCAAACGCAATCCTCACCCTCGCAACAATCAGATTCGTCCCGTAGTTCTGCTTCGCCGGCTGCAGGTACTTTTCGGCCAGACGCTTGCCGCCCGCGTAGTCGTCGACGAAATACCGGTTGCGGATCTCGTCCAGTGCTGCCCGGCCGCCGTACGACCCTGGCGGCGCGGACTCAGGCCGGCCGGACCAGAAGGTGATGTCGGTAAAGGTCCAGAGCTCCTGGTCGATGGCGGAGAGGACGACGGCGCCGATGCGGCCGTTGCCTAGGGGGAGGCCTTGTTGCCAGGTTGTGGCTGGGTGGGAGTAGTGGAGGGTGTCTGGCATGGCAGCAGCAGAAGTAGTAGTATTATGTGTCGATATAAGTGTAAGGAGTCCAGATGTATTTTAGGACTGCTCTCGCTGTATAGTTGAAGTACGTATTAGCGTGCCAGCAGCAGGACATTAACAATGCGCAGTCCTTATGTTGAATCCCTCTCCCAATCGCGTGTATATGCCATGTCATTAGACGTCCAACGTATGTACTCCGTACTCCGTAGACAGTGCCGCAATTCAACCATACTTACTTGACACAGTCAGTCAGTAGTCAGTCAGTAGTCAGTTCCCCTCCCTTCGGGCACATTATCGGACAAATTCCAGCTAGCTGGTAGTTACCTTGTGTGGAAGGCAGACAAGACACGAGGATAAATAATAGACTTTGACTTCGACTCGTCGAATGCTTAATTAGCAATATGTCAGTTGATACCCTTGAACCGTTCTACTTTCCCCGGCAATCTCACCGTTAACGTTCGCGTTCACCGCATTCCAGAGTAGAGTACGGAGTAGAGACCGGCACTGATAGGGTAGTCTGGTAGACTAGACTCGGCGAGATTCTCGGCGGATTCTACCTAACAGCTAGAGCGATACATACTCGGTTCGGTAACTTCTGCGGGGAAGGTTCCATTGGAAACCATTCGAAGCATGCTGACTGCTGACTGATGACTAGCGGGGAGATAATTAGTGTGAGGAGTTATGTGGTTAGTATTAGTACCTGCATTGTTTGCGAAGAATAGAATTAATAATTAATTGATCGATTAATATGGTCAGGTGTTCGACAGACAGCAAGGGTGTGTAGTACGTACTGTGCTGGTTTGGGGTCTTTTGTATTGTATGACAGTGTACAGTACTGTAATTTATGACCACAGTACTTCGGGGTAGTTGGAGTATGCAGTGCCAACAAGCTTATTCAATTCAGCTTGAATGAATGAATTAAGCTTGCTCTGTCTGCCGGCCAATTCTCGGCAGATACAGAAATTAATTACCGTCAGTCCGTAGTAATTAGGGTGAAGACTGCTGAAGACTGCTGAAGATGTATGCATGTGGCTGGGTATTGGCCCGCAAATTTCCCCGGACGAGTCCCCCGGATTAGACTGAATTTCTGGGGAAGTACGGGGTATGGAGTACGGGACGGTAAGTTACTATATTACTTACCCCGGACGGGGATGACCCATATATATCTCTGTCTGTCTGTCTGTATATACTAATTAATTGCGTCTCCTCTAATCTGCGTCTGCGAAAGGGTTTATTAAATTCTACGAGTCCGTCTGTCCATGGATCGCTGACAGGTTCTTTCTTTCATCTTGCACTGTTAGTAATCGTCTGAGTACAAGAAGTGACCATGGAGAAAGAACACACAGAGCTTGTTGAAAATACTTCTCCTGCTCCTGACTCTGCTACTGCAGAGCAACAGCCTGATGGAGCCAAACTCGATACCTCCCTCGCCCAACGCGGCACCGCCGTCGAGCACGAGCTCGGCTACTGGGAAGCCTTCACCATCTACAAAAAGGGCGCCTTCTGGAGCATGTTCATCTCGCTGTCCATCATCATGCGGGCGTACGACATTGAGATCTCGGGAAACTTCTACGCGCTGCCGGCTTTCCAGCGGCATTTCGGTGTGTACTACGAGGGCCACGGCTGGCAGGTGCCTGCGTCATGGCAGGTCGCCATGTCGATGGGCTCGCTGGTGGGCCAGATCATCGGGTCGTATCTCGTTACGTTCCCCATGGAGCGGTTTGGCCGTAAGAGGACGTTCGCCGTCTGTCTCGTTCTGACCGCCCTCTTGACTTTCATGCAGTTTTTTGCGTCTGGCATTGGCGTCCTCACTGCGTCCCAGTACCTCTCTGGCATCGTCTGGGGCAGCTACTGCGTCATCGCCACCACGTACGCCTCCGAGGTGCTCCCCCTGCGGCTCCGTGGCTTCCTCACCGGCTACATCAACCTCTGCTATGTCATGGGCCAGTTCATCCAGACGGGCGTCACCCGCGGCTTCATCAACCGCGCCGACCAGTGGGCGTACCGCATCCCCTTCGCCATCCAATGGGTCTGGCCTGTCGTGCTGCTCGCCGGCCTGCCCTTCGCACCAGAGTCCCCCTGGTGGCTGATCCGGCAGAACCGCATGGCCGACGCAGAGCGCTCGCTGCGCCGGCTCTCCAGGCCGGACCCAAAGGTCGACACGCGCGAGACGCTGGCCATGATGGTCAAGACGGACCTGCTGGAGCGCGAGATCGAGGTCGGCACCACGTACGCCGACTGCTGGAAGGGCTCCAACCGGCGGCGCATGGAGATCTGCATGCTGCTGTTCGTCATCCAGAACTTCTCGGGCAACCCGGTCGGGTTCGCGACCTACTTCTTCGAGCAGGTCGGGCTGTCAAGCGAGCAGGCGTTCGACATGGGCGTCGGGCTCAACGGCATGGGCTTCGTCGGCACGCTGTGCTCCGCCATCACGCTCATCTACTTTGGCCGGAGGCCGCTGTACATCTTCGGTCTGGCGTTCATGGTCGCCACGCTGTTCACCGTCGCCCTGCTGTCGTTTGCCCACAACTACGACGCAAACCCCGTCTACCGCTGGGTGCAGGCCACCCTGCTGATCGTGCTGCAGTTCGTCTGGCAGATGACGCTGGGCCCGCTGACCTACGTCGTCGTCTGCGAGACGCCGTCCACCAAGCTGCGGTCCAAGACCATTGCGCTAGCGACGGCCATCGACGCGCTGACGGGCCTCGTCACCACCGTCATCGGGCCGTACTTGCTGAATCCGGGCGCTGCCAACGCCGGCGCAAAGATCGAGTTCCTGTACGGCGGCATCTCGGTGTTCTCGCTGACATGGTGCATCTTCCGGCTGCCGGAGACGAAGGGGCGCACGTACGAGGAGCTCGACGTGATGTTTGAGCGGAAGGTTCCTGCGCGGAAGTTCAAGACGTATGTCATTGAGGATTTGAATGAGGGAGCTGAGCGAGGGACTGAACGAGGTTGATAGCGGAGTAGTAGTTTGCTGGACCAGGCTTTTTCATATGTATGTACATATATATGATCCTAGCATTCAATCAAGTAATATATCCATATCAGAACGTAAGGACAGAATCGTAAGGGCA
>NW_013563216.1:0-88636 GCF_000968595.1 Rasamsonia emersonii CBS 393.64
GTAGGACCTGGACAAGATTTAAAGAAGGGGGAAATCACTCTCATACATGCCACTCTATCCACGGCTGTATGCCTTGAACTCGTGCGACTCGCGGAGGAAGAGGTATACAAGATGTTCTTGTCGGTTTTCCCTGAATCTGAAAATCTTAGCTACGTGGCTCTTGTAAACAAGATCTACAATTCGGACGCGCTGGGGAGAGCCAACGAACATGGTATCGATGACCCCGAAGCACTGGCGATTTCAGCATTTGACGAGTTCATCTTTATACCTGTTGGCCGCACACTGCTCAATCTTAAGGGAATGAAGGGGTATGTTAACAATATTATGTGGCCGGTTCCTATTCCGTCGTTGAGATTCGATTATATCGTCGCACCGGAGCTCATTGACGATCCTCGAATGAAGAAATTCGAGGAACAGGACCGATTTCTAGTCCAGATATATCACGACCTGGTCTTGGTCGACCACGTCAAGTTTGACACCTTCAAGATGGAAAAGCTGATGGGTGGCGAGCGCGCAGAGCTCATGAAGAAAGCAGCTCAACCGTTTGATGACGTTTTGCATAGTTCCTTGCGATGCCTGTGGAACCCGGGATCGGTGACTGTTCAGAGCGTCTTCGCCGCTCAACTCATCCTGGACATCCATGACATTTGCGGTACCGCGACTTCGGGTTTGCAGCTGGTTCAGGACGCGATAAACCATATGTTCCCATTCTCAGTGGACTCTAATGGTGCTCTTGACACGAAAGAGGTGCGATGGCCTGCAGAGGATCAGGACGTCTTGATGGAGATTCACCGCCGACTCCAATACTGGTTAATTCGTCCGCCTTGGATGGTACTCAAAGAAGTGCTCCTCGGGCTCAGCCATAAGAAGAGGGAGGAGGAAATACCGCCCGAAGTTGACGAGCTGATATACAGGTGGCTGGATGCCCATGGTTTGTCCCCACCCAGCGCGGAAGAGAATGAGAATGCCGAGAAACTAAACGTCCAGTTCATCTACCCGAATGACGAGCCTGCTTTCCTGATCAACAACAGCCCGCTCTACTGCGGAACGGTGTTGCTGGATTTGATCTCGATGACCGAGAAGGCTGGCGTTGCCCTGGCAAACCGCCATTGGTCCGTCTTCGGTGTGGCGCACGTGTATAACGCTCTACGCCAGCTCGGCGGCTTTGACAAGCACTGGCCTGAAATCGAGCGGATCATTGCGCTTCACCCCGGGCCACTCTTTGCCAATGACGTTCCAACCACCGCGACGTCGATCTATGACCGATTCGCGTACCGAATCGGCGCATCACCGAGCAACCTTCGCCATTTTGTCAAGAAAAGGCCATGGAATTTCCACACAACGCCTGCCACGGCGGCCATGCGCCAGTTCTTCGAGGCCAAGCTGTCTCTGCCGCAGCTGCTGAATCTGCTGGAGGAGCAGATGTCTGCGCATGACCATCAGAACAAGCAGCAACGTCGAATTCCCGAATCCAGCCGGCTCAGCAACCACTCACTCCGCGACAGACCCTGCTCCGACTGGAAAAGTATCTTGACCACGTCCTCCCCGATATGCAGCTGGACTACATCAACCTCAGCCGGGCCTGCAATCGGGTGCTCCGGCGTCTGCGGTCGGAAATCCAGACCCGCCTCGGCATACCGTACCCGGACCTTCGCGGCGACCGCAACGACTACAGTTTGATGTACATGTTGCAGGGGGTGCTGAACGAGAATGCGCATGTGGCGGCTGAGTGGGAGTGGGCGGCGCGGAGGACGAAGAAGATGGAGAGTAAGAGGGCGCCGCTGGGACCGCAATTGAAGCTTGCGGGTGAGGTGATTGAGGAGCTTCTCGCAGCTGAATCAAGCGACAGCTGGGGCAGGTGAAGTATGACGGTATTTAACCAGAACCTTACGATCTAGAGATATCTACTCTATGCCATAAACAAACAGCATCAGCTTCTCTGTGTCTTTCTTAGGGTTATCGGTAACTGTCCGGGATGAATTACGTCATGCCCGTCCTGGAGGTCACGTTTCCGCAGCGGAGTCTAGGCAGAATGCGGCATGGCGCGTGTCCGCACATACGTGATCTGCTTCTTGATTCGTTCGTTCGAGGACGCGTCGTGCTCTGGCTTCTGATAGGCCCGTTGATGCACTGGATCTATCTAGATCTGGAGGGGAGGGGCATGCTGGATGATTAATTTGTATTGACGAAGAATAAGACTGACTTGTGTGATGAGACAATTCTTATAAGCGAACATTGACTTCATATTTCTCGTCGTCAGTATACAGTGCAATAAAATTCAATTCGTCAGAAATACCCTGTCCTGACGATATCAACCATGGCGACCATGATGGAATACACCGTCAGCGGCAAGCCGTCCATCAAGACGACCCGGCGAGAAGTGCCCATTCCGTAGGTGCTGCGCCTGTATCAACCATGGAGAGATTCGTATGCTAATATACTGTGATAAGCGAACCCCAAGCCGATGAAGTCCTGATCCAAGTCGTGGCTACGGGCTCCAACCCCAAAGACTGGAAGGCGTCGCGCAACCACGAGGAAGGCCAGGGCATCAACCAGGGCGATGACATTGCCGGCACCGTCGTCAAGGTCGGCAGCAACGTGTGGGAGTTCGCCCCCGGCGACCGCGTGGCCGCCTTCCACCGCATGTTCACGCCTCACGGCTCGTATGCCCAGTACGCCATCGCCCCGGCCAGCACGACCTTCCGCCTGCCGCCCAACATCTCCTTCGAGGCCGGCGCCACCATCCCGCTGGCTGCCATGACCGCCGCCCTGGCCCTGTACCAGAACCTGAAGCTGCCGCTGCCCTGGAACCCGGCGCGCACCGAGACGCCCATCCTGATCTACGGCGGCGCGTCCGCCGTCGGCGCCTATGCGCTGCAGTTCGCCAAGCTCAGCGGCCTGTCGCCTATCATCACCGTTGCGGGTGCTGGCGCCGACTTTGTGCGCTCGCTCGGCGCCGCGACGCACATTGTCGACTACCGCCGGGGCCGGGTGGTCGAGGACATCCTGGAGGCGCTGGGCGGGAAGAAGCTGCGGTACGCGTTCGACGCGGTGTCGTACAACCGGAGCTACGCGAACATCGCGGAGGTGCTGTCCGCGTCGTCAGGCGGAGAGGAGAGCTACATCGACGTGGTCGACCCGCCGTCGGACGACACGGCGAACCCGGACCGCGAGAACTGGCAGTGGCCGGCAGGCATCCGGATGACGCGGACGTTTGTGGCGAGCGCGTACGGCGCGGCGCACAAGTACCGCACGCAGCAGGAGGCGCAGGAGGACCGCGACTTTGCCTACGCGTTCTACCGGTACATGAGCCTGCTGTTGGCGGAGGGCAAGCTGAAGCCGCACCCGTTCGAGGTGCAGCCGGGCGGGCTGGAGAGCGTGGCCAACGGCATCCAGCAGCTGTTTGACCGGAAGGTGTCGGCGAAGAAGCTGGTGTATCGGTAGGTGCCCAGAATCCCAGAATAGATGGGAGAAAGCATTGCTGACTGGTGCAGGATCGCGGATACGCCTGGTTTGAAGTGAACGAACGTCAGGTCGACATGCAGTACCGATTACATGCACATACAGAGTATACACCTAACTAATATGCAATATTACAATCAAGAAAGAAACCGTGACAAATTCCTGCCAGCATCCTGCCTCATAACGAGATCATGTATATGCTGCAGACTTGCAGAACTGTCTACGATGCGGTACGATGCATATTATTTTAGAGCATAATGATATATAGACGATGTTATGAATATATATATATATTTTTCACTAGAGAATTCGCTAGAAATAATATTCTTTCGCGAGAATATCTTTTTAAATCCAGTCAGCCACTGGAAAGGCTATACTCGTTTAAACTGAATAGTGTTAAATAAAGCCAACAGAAATAAATTTTTCTTATTAAGCATTAAACGATGCATACATATGATTTTAGTCCCAAAAAAGGGCACAAAAAAAAAAAAGAAAAAGAAAAAGAAACAAAATTCAATACTAAATTAATGGAGGTCAATAATCGAGCATTCTTTCGTCCTAAGTATTACTCTGACTGCTCATTGATGGCGTGCTGGTCCATACTTACCTAGGTAGATATTGAACAATAACTACTATCCAATGCCATTCTTTTGCAATTGCTTACTATTCTTATTACAAGCCTGCCTGTGGATCTGCAGATCGAGAACATTCCAACCTTATTATTGCCGGTGTCACCCATCAGTGCAACCTTTGCCAATTCATGCCACTTCATCCTCCGTCATTAAGCGCAGAAATTACGGAGTACACCGTCTTATTGCAATCAGCAAAGAAGATAGTATTAGTAAGGCGGCATGTGACAATTTCAGCCACTAGGCCTGTTTCGGCTAGCGTGCTGACGCGGGGTTACATTTAGTCCCGTGACGCGATTAGCGCGGACTCGTTCGTGCAAGCAGTCAAGGAACAGACAGACAGACAGACAGACAGGAAGGACTGTTTTGCTGCCAGCTCTGAGATGAGGACTGATTGCTATTATTGTTCTTGATTGCTAGGTAAGTGCTGCAGTCATTGAGTGCTCTGTCTAGCATTGACACTCCTCAGATTCGACGGAGAACTCCGTGATCGACTTACTGTGGGGAAAAACCAACATGGACAGCAGCTCTTCTGTTCCATGGCTTCCCTGCACCGGACCGGCGCTCAATTAGCCTCCGACCCCTGATTAACCCTGATTAATCCTGTTCATCTGCGGAACCCTGGATGCTGCCCAGGCACGAAACCGCTTATCTGCCAACCGGATCCGGCGTGCGGCGGCGATTAGCCCGATCGGGCAGCTGATGCTCGTGCTAGCGCTGGAATTAGATAGCTGACCTGCTTTTGGGCACGATGGTGACATAGCTGGGGCCGGGCTGCACGATTACGGGGTGCTCCGTATACTCTGGAGTATATTAATGCTGGCGATCCCCTCTGTGCGATCCTCTGCCCATCGCAGCTGCGCGACTCGGCAGCATTGATCCATCCCACTGCCAGATCGACCATCGTCTGCACCATGCTTCTCCGCCTCGGTCTGCTGGGCCAGCTCGCCCTGCCTGCTCTGGCCGTCGTCCACGAGCGACTGGCCGCCGTCCCCAGCGGATGGACCCTTGTCCAGGAGGCTGATGCCTCGACCCCTATTCAGCTGTCCGTCGCCCTCGTCCAGCAGAATCTCGATCAATTGGAGTCCAAGCTGCGCGCCGTGTCGACGCCCGGCAGCCCGGACTACGGCAAGTGGCTGGATCACGATGAGGTGAACGCCCTGTTCCCCGTCGTCAACGACTCCAACGTCGTCGCCTGGCTGCAGAGCGCCGGCATCTCCGACATCCACCGCACCGGCAGCGCCGTCAACTTCGCCACGACCGTGGGCACCGCCAACCAGCTGCTCAACGCCAGCTTCGCCTACTACTCGAGCGGCGCCAGCACCAAGCTGCGCACCACCCAGTACTCCATCCCGGATCACCTCGTCGGCGACATTGACCTGATCTCGCCCACCACCTACTTTGGCAAGTCCTCCGCTGCCCGCACCATCACCAGCTTCCGTCCCAGCAAACGCCATGCGACTACTACGGCGTCGAAGACCACGTCCAAGAGAGCGTCGTCCGTGTCGGTGGACCCCTCGTGCCAGACCCTGATCACGCCGTCCTGCATCAAGCAGCTGTACAGCGTCGGCAGCTACACGGCCGACCCCAAGTCCGGCAGCCGCGTCGGCTTTGGCAGCTTCCTCAACCAGTCGGCCATCTACCTGGATCTCGAGCTGTTTGAGCAGCGCTTCGGCATCCCGTCGCAAAACTTCTCCGTCGAGCTGATCAACGGCGGCATCAACGACCAGAATCTGGCCACCGCCCAGTCGGAGGAGGCCGACCTGGACGTCGAGATGATTGTGGGAGTCAGCCATCCGCTGCCGGTGGTCGAATACATCACCGGTGGATCTCCGTAGGTAGCCTGTCTGCTGAACGATCCGATCAGGAGCTGACGACGACAGCCCTTTCATCCCCAACCTGGATGAGCCGACTCCCGCGGACAACGAGAACGAGCCGTATCTGCCGTACTACGAGTATCTGCTGTCGAAGCCGAACGACGAGCTCCCTCAGGTGATCAGCAACTCGTACGGAGATGATGAGCAGACCGTTCCCGAATACTATGCCAGACGCGTGTGCAACTTGATTGGTCTGATGGGGCTGCGGGGAGTTTCTGTGCTGGAGTCGGCGGGCGATACCGGTGAGTACATCGATCGGCTGGGTTGAAGATATACTAATTTTTCAGGCGTCGGCGCTCCCTGCCAGGCCAACGACGGCTCCAAGAAGCCCCAGTTCACGCCTCAGTTCCCCGGCACCTGTCCGTATGTCACCGCGGTGGGCGGCACGCAGGCGGTGACGCCCGAGGTCGCCTGGGAGGCTGGTTCGGGCGGGTTCAGCAACTACTTCCCGACGGCGTGGTATCAGCAAGAGGCGGTTGAGACGTACCTGACCAAGTACGTCAGCAACCAGACCAAGGCGTACTACTCGCAGTTCACCAACTTTTCTGGGCGTGGATTCCCGGATGTGGCCGCGCACAGTCTGACTCCGGAGTAGGCGGCCCTCTCTGCTAGTAAACTGCTATGACAGCAAGGCTAACGGTGGCAGCGTCTTCGTGGTCGTGAACGCGACTGCCGCCAGATCAGGCGGCACCTCGGCAGCGGCACCCCAGTTCGCAGCAGTGCTGGGCCTGCTGAACGACGCGCGTCTGCGCGCAGGCAAGCCGGCCCTAGGCTTCCTGAACCCATTCCTGTACGCGTTGGGCTACAAGGGTCTGAACGACATCACGGGCGGACAGTCAGACGGCTGCACGGGCATCAACCTTCAAACGGGGAAGAAGATCCCGGGCGCGAGCGTCATTCCGTGGGCGCACTGGAACGCGACGCCGGGATGGGACCCGGTGACGGGGTTGGGGACGCCGAATTTTGAGAAGCTAAGGCAGATTGTGCTGTCGATTTGATAGATTAGCTGTATGCAGGGATATATGGGATGTGTATGCGTATGTGGGTTGTAGGATGATGGATGTAAATGTAGTGAATCATGTCTATAAATAAATCAGTGAATAACAAACTAAATAATAATGTTGAAGAATTCGACCTCGTTAGTGTTAGTAAGAAGCAGTATAGAAGTATCAATACTATTAGTTATAGTAGTGTAAGAGGGGTCATGTTTGATTGCTTTCCATTTCGGTCACGTCGGCTTGAGTCCCTTTTCCTAATAATAGCCTTGGCATGCCATTACATTTCATCCAGCTGAGTTGGGATGAGATACCGATACCGACGTCGGCGCTGGACGAGGGTCCGATGGAAGAATGCTTGTCATACCTATGTATCTCGTTTTTTTATCCTATGTTTGTTTGCTCCTTTGTCATCATATTTTTGTAGATAACGTGATAATGGCGACTAGCAATCCGCCGCTGTATGTAGTACAGTACAGTACAGCAGAGCTGGATGGGAGATATTAGCAAACTACGCCCTTGAACGAAGACAGCAGCCCCGTCTCATCAATTATATCGGCCTTGCGAAGCAGACTCTGAATACAATGTCACAGATTGACGGGTACAGCAGCAGAACAAGATCTATGACAGCGTCAACCTCAGCGGCAGACTGCCGGGCACAGCGCCTTGAGTTGCATGTAGCAGGGGCAAGGTTGATCCAACAGTTCTCAAACAAGGGTAAAATTGTGACTGACATGATAGACCTCCGTCTGAGACACACACGCTCGAGCAGATCAAGAATTACTCGTCTATCCTGCACTACTGCGAGGACGTATAGTGTCGTTTAAAAATGTCTAGATTGCTAGTATGCCTGTGATTGAGGCGTGTGTATACCTATACTCACACTGTGCTTTTTCCCATTGATACATGTATTTTCTCTATTAAGGCCTACTAAGTCAGCAACTGATTGCTGCCTCTGAGTCGAGCTATACACAAACTCCGGTATTATTATTGATTATTAATGCCATCAACAGAGAAGAGTACCTACTCTAATCTAGGGAGTGACGATTGAATATAGCTAATCGACACATCTATAAAGTCCATTCAACAACAAGATCCAAGGCGGGAACAGCAGCAGAAAACAAAAAAATTATTATAGATATCTATGATCCTTGATGCGCTGGTAAAGGTCGAGCAGCAGCAGATTCAGGCCAGTTGTATCAAACGAAGCCTTAATTAAGATCATGTGTGGAACTCCGAACGGCGGAAATGGGATGACCAGCACAGGGCGGATATCAAGAGCATGACAATATAAAAAAGCCCGGCTGAAGTGCATCAGATAGGTGAGCATGGCTAATGGCTACTCTACTGTAACACTAAGTCTAGTTATTGTCATCATTATCGTCCATCACGATTGGGGTGGTTGCGGGATAAGTTTTTCTTTTCTTTTCATTTTTTTTTGTTTAAAATACCTGGTCAATATGAGAATATTTCAAAAATACAAATACTTGTCCCCCAGCCAAATTCCCTTTCGAGAACAGCTGAAAGATATCACTTCTGACATGTGATAAGTTGCTAGAAACTGGGGAGTGTGTCCTACCCGGTCAGTTTTCGGAAGCTTTTCATCCTCACGACCCATTACAGCCGAAGGACCCCTGTCAGGCACGATCAAGTTCCTGCACTTCGATCTGAACGATCTCGAATCCGTCAAGACAGCGGCCGCGACCTTTGCGCAGCAGGAATCCAAGCTCGACGTCCTCTGAACAACGCCGGCACCGGCGCCAACCTCGTGCAGGCCGGCGCGAAAACGGCACAGGGCTTCGAGGCCATGGTCGGCATGCACTGTGTGGCGACGTTGTTATTTACCCAGCTCCTTCTTCCTCAGCTTCGCGCTGCTGCATCGCGAACCTCGGCCTCCGTCCGCGTGGTGTGGACATCCAGCTTCTTGGCCGAGGCTGCGTCGCCGGCAAACGGCATCGACTTCGACCGCTTGGAGACGGGCACGACGGACCGCACGCACGACTATGCCGTGTCCAAGGTCGGCACCTGGATGCTGGATCGGGAACTGGCTCGGCGGTACGGTAAGGACGGCATTGTCAGCGTCATCCAGAATCCGGGAAATCTGAAAGCGGGCTCGTACGCTGGGACCCCTACCGTCGCCATGTTTTTCATCCGCCCGCTTCTGTACGAGGCAAAGTTTGGTGCGTACACAGAGCTGTACGCGGGGTTGTCGCCGGACATTACGCTGGAGAGTAATAACGGTGCCTATGTCATTCCCTGAGGAAGGATTCGTCTCGATGAGTACTGTCCGCGAAGGAATATCATCAAGGCAATGACTCCGGTGGAGCAGGGTGGACTAGGCTACGATACCAGGTTCTGGGAGTGGTGTGAGCAGCAGTGGAAGCCGGTTGTGTAGGCCAGTCTCCTTGTCAGTGTATTTGAGCATCGTAAGTGAGAGATGATTACCTGTTAAGCAGCAATGTCCGAGTGAGGCAAGAGAGCTGCTCGTAGATTACTTGACGTGCTTTTGACCTACCTAGGTACCTGCCAATGACAAAAGTAACCAACTAACTCCCACGACATATACATACCTACCAAGCAAAAATCTACGGACACCTTGTTGACTGCCCGTCCAGTTCTAGCAGGTGAGCAGCGCCGCCTGGATGTTGCGCAATTAGGGTGCAGGGCAGGTAAGTAGGGTAAGCTATTTGCGAACATCGTTTGACTAAGCTGATTGCTGCAGTTCATCACCCTTTCGTGAGGCAGATTTGTGTCGGGCTTCTTTTATTTTACATTCCTGTATAGCTTGCTGCTCTAGTACGCCCAGGACTCTTTGTCCCTCAGCTTCAGGGTCATTAACAAGAGTGTCGAACTGCGCTGGAGCCTTGCATGTGTTTTCTGAGACTGTTTCTTCACCCATTCCTTTAATCTAGTATTTTTGGCTTGAGAATTGATTTGCAGAACTATATTCCAATATTAATTGTTGACTAGCTTGCCAGCATCAAGGCGCAGCTAGTAGTCAACATCATTTTTGGCACATTTGGGATGGAAGGATTTAACTACCTACTGAGAACCTACTGAGATGGAGGCTTTGAACTTTTTTGCAACATTGAAGGTCTTTTTAATGTTAGTAAAGAATTTTTCAATTAGATTGTATGTGTAATACGCGTTAATTTGGGTCTTAGCAGTTTCAAATCTTCCAAGACATCTGTCTAATCCTTTTTTTCTAACTATGATACTACAGCACAGATGATAATTTCAGCAAAAAAAAGAAAAGAAAAAGAAAAGAAAGAAACACCCCAGACTATAT
This sequence comes from Rasamsonia emersonii CBS 393.64, assembly GCF_000968595.1. Taxonomy (NCBI): domain Eukaryota; kingdom Fungi; phylum Ascomycota; class Eurotiomycetes; order Eurotiales; family Trichocomaceae; genus Rasamsonia; species Rasamsonia emersonii. Next base: position 10,253 of record NW_013563216.1, read on the forward strand.
ACGTGGAGGGACGGATTGAAATGTAGTCTAAGCCAGTCAGTTGCAAGGCAGATAGTGCGGGCCACTATAAAACTGGGTAGTGTGGAGCCTCAGGGTCTTGCAATTCTGAAGTAGTTAAATTATTAGGGATAAAACACTGAGCCTATCATGATAAAGCTATTCTACAGGGTTTGTGGCGGAACAAGAACAAGATTAGGGGAGGGCATCACTCCAAACGAATTTCAATATAATGTGCTGCAACTTAGAAATCTCAAGATATAACATGATTTCTTATTGGGTATAGAAAATGTTTTAATAGTTAGGATTCTCTCTTATCACACGCAATGGACTCCTCTTAGCTGTATCTGATAAGAACATCTTTTTGACTATAATGACGTGATAGCTATTATTCCACCAACCAATAGTCAAGCTTATTGCGGACATTTTGCATTATGCATGTCCGTTGAGATTTATCCGTACTAGTGGGGTTGTACTACAGAATGAGATGATATCGTTCAATTATTACGTTACAGAATTGCGCCTTTAGGTCTTACAACGAGTACAGAATCTTTGCTCTACTAACCAAACTTTGTGTTGCTAAATTACATATGACTTCAGCTTGACCTGTGAAACAAAGGGCGGCTTCTTTATATGCATACACATTTATCATTTCTATTCAACATGCCGGCGATTGAACGACTACTTCAGCTGCCTGAGAAGCCTAAGGGACTTCCCCATTCTGATTCTCCTCTACAGTTAGTCTGTGAAGATGGACTGCAATATCCTAACTATACACTATTCAAACTACTGAATCCACTAGAAAAGCTGTTTATTGACCGTGAGCTCAACGCTGCTCCAAAGAAATACAACTGCTCAATGCTGCAAGTAAGGTTATCCATCTCACGCCTTGGATTGGAATGGAACTGGTTGACCTACAGCTGAAGGACCTCACTGATGAGCAAAAAGATGACTTAACATGTTGAGTAGCCAAACAAGGTGTTGTGTTCTTCCGTGGGTTGTAGTTGTGTCGCCGCAGGAAAAGCTCATTCAGACCAGGATTTCGGTAGCCTTAGAAAAAGAAAAGATAGATTAAGGGGAACACCAACACTTTACCAGGTGAGGTCAGACTGGAAATTAACGCTGCAGCTAGCAATTGCTGCTATCCAGAAAGTAATGGGTGATTGGACGGAAAAACTATGTCGACATCTTTGCGCTGATTCCACGCACGGGCTGACGGAGAGCTATAAAAATATAAATACTCACTCAAGAAATATTTGCACATGTTGACAAGAAATCGGTCAAAGCACGGCTAGGAGCTGTTTTACTACAATGCTTCTCGCTATCTCTCTTTTGCTACTGTCCAGCTTTGCCGCTGGCCAGCTTATTGGACCAGTCGGCCCTACGACAGACCTCACCCAGAAGACAATCGAGTGCAATATCCTGAACTACGGCGCCGTCGCAGATAACAGCACCGACATTTCGACGGCCCTTGAGACAACGTTCAATGACTGTGTTCGTTGAAACCCCGGGAGCCGTCTCGTCGTTCCACAGGGCGAGTATCTGCTCACTCGTGGCGTGGTTCTCAGCAATGGGACAAATTGGGCCTTCCAATTAGATGGACTGATTACTGCTGCCTATGGTGGGAATTGGACCATTGACCGTGAGTTGATCCTCCAAGGGTTTGCGGGTGTGGATCTGATAAATGCCACAATCAATGGAGAGGGTGACGGAGAGTTCTTACTAGATGTTCTTGTCATTGTTAATGGTGAGTCAGTAGAAGTATTGTTTGACTGGTCCAGAATGCTGATAATGAAAAAGCGGTGGACTTTGAGTTCTATTCTTCGAATGGACTGGGAGCTTTCCAGGGCCAAGGATATATATATAGAAACCTCAACAAGTAAAGAAAGGCCTTGTCACTCAAGTTGTTAATAACAAAAAGCTAACAGAACCTCCAGCACGGATCGGCCACGCCTTGTCCGGCTCATTTCCCCTACCAATGCTTCGGTCCATGATTTGATTCTGGTGGACAGCCCAAAGTTTCATATAGTCCTTGACTTTGCTGTCAATGTAGAGGTGTATCATCTCACGATTCGAGGCGCCAATCTTGGCAGCTATGATGGCATCGACGTCATTGGTACAAATTATTATGTCCATGATAATGAGGTAACCTCACCAACATGTAAACCTGTTTGACACTCCTTTGCTAAGGAATAATGTGGCGCAGGTCACGAACCGCGATGAATGCGTCTCCGTGAAAAGCCCTTCGCATCATGTTCTGATCGAGAATTTGGTTTGCAACCAAGTAGGATCAGGGGTCTCGATTGGCAGTCTGAACGTATCTGCCGAAATATCCAATGTGGTACGTGGAGCTTACTATGGTGTGTGTTACCCTCTGTAACTGAGGATTTCTACAGGTCGCACGCAACATCAGCGTCATCCAAGGCAATGAGGATCGCTTTCATCAAGACCTACCCGGGCGGATCGGGCTATGTGACCAATGTCACATTTGCCAACTTCCGATCCAAAGCCAGTCTCTACGGACTGGATATCAATCAGTACTGGCAAAATACATGGGAGCCTGACACAGGATCAGTTACTCTGACTAACCTTGTATTTCAAAATTTTTCTGGTATGATCCGCAATTCTCCCATGTCACCATGAAACCAGTCATGATTCTAATTAATCATCCCAGGATCCGTCGCCGATGGCGCGTTGCGTCCTCCTCTCTATCTAATTGCAAATGACCTGACTTATGCAACGAACGTCACTATTGAGGAGTTCTCCGTTTGGACTGAATCCGGTGACATTGTGGTAAACAAGATCAATAACGTCTTTGGAATCGGAGACGACAGCTACGGTCCCAACGATGGGATCTCTTCCTTAAGTCCAGGAGAGACACCTCACACGTATACAAGTACTTATACTATTACGGCATCCCCGACTAACTGGGTAGCACCGACTTTTCCTACCTGGGCAGCCCCAAGTACAGGCTACGGCAGTATGTTCTTCCCTCTCAGTCTTTCGGCCGTCAATCTAACATGGACTCTTACAGCTGCTTCGCCGATTCCGGTGTACACGCCTGCTGCCTTGTGGCGGCCTGGTGGAGTAGATTATGACTTGCATTACTGGGGGACCTTCTAGGTTATGAAGGTTCTTTTCGTTACAAGTCTAAAAGTACGGGCGAATAGACATTAGTCACATGAAGGTACATGTACTGTACAACAACTCGGCCTGCGTATACAAGATGGCGTGTATGAGACTTTGGTTTGGCTCTTCCCAGTATAAAACAAAAGTCTTAAAACAGACGAACTGTCTTTGTGCTAATCTCACTAAAAAGTGTCTGTGTATTCCAGGTAGAAATCCATTTCTGTTTAGAGACGAAATTTTGATCCCAACCAGTACCAAAGTGAGGCAGGAGTGATCTCCTAGCAGATTTTTGATAGTAGATAGGTTAATCCTTAACATTAAGGAGGGTTGCGGTTCGAAATCCCCAGACTCTGGCCTGATGAATGGATCCACCTAGTAGACTACTATGTATGCATGTACTCTGTACCGGTGCTCCATGACTAGATGAATGCATGATATTGCGTCAGGCCACTAGAGAATTGTTTGACAGGAAGTCCCTTGTCTATAGTATTACTACCGATACTCATTAAATGTTAGTATCAATAGCAACAACATTCAGCTAGTCATTGATCGCTAGAATAATAATAAACGGTTTACTCATCGAAGTTGTCCTGTAATAAGAACAGAGAACTACATAGATACATCCATGGATACATGCACAACGTCCAATGCAGCTAGCCTGCCAGGCTAATGTTCTCACCCCTGCTGCTGATGACGTGCTTACTTATCTGTCAGTCTTATCCAACAAGCAAAGACAGACAGAATACGAATCGACCTACAGGCTGGTGGCAATCCACTGACGACGACCACCTTTATAGTAGTGTCATCGACTTGAATCGGCTCAGTAGCCGACCTATATACCGATGTCGATCGCATCGCACGTCTTCAGGATAAATGCTCTCCCCCTCAGACAGTGATCCATCGTCGATAACAGCTGCTGCGTGAATTATTTCAGACATGGGCTTTGCGAACCTCCTCCTCCTCCCCCTCGAAACTGGCCTCATCCTTCTCGTCGTCTATCTCACGATCAATGAGATCGTCCGGTGGAAGGCCCGTCTAAAGGGTCTGCCGGGTCCGAGAGGATTGCCTGTCGTGGGGAATCTCCCTCAGGTATCATCCAGAACTGTATACTACTGTACATGCTAATTCTCTGCTATCCTGCCAGGTCCTGAGCACCTTCTCCGCCGAGCAATACCGACGCTGGGCCGAGCAGTACGGCCCTGTGTACCAGGTCCAGCTGGGCAACACGCCGGTCGTCGTCGTCAACACTGCCGCCGCAGCCAAAACGCTGTTTCTGGCGCAGAGCTCTGCGCTGAACTCGCGCCCGCTGTTCTACGTCTTCCACAAGCTCGTCAGCAAGAATGTCGCCAGCATTGGCACCAGTCCCTGGAGCGAGAGCTGCAAGAACAGACGCAAGTTGGCGGCTGCGGCGCTGAATCGGCACAAAGTGCAGTCGTATGAGCCGGTATCCTCCCACCTATATATATGATATATGATCTTTCTGGGCGACGTACTGAGTCCGCAGATCTTCCTCCGCGAGAGCAGGGAGTTCATCCAGGAGCTGCTGCGGGAATCGCAAGACGGCGCCCGCGACGTCGACTTTAAGCCGTTTGTGCAGCGGCTGTCGCTCAACCTGGTCTTGACGTTGAACTACGGGACTCGGTGGGTTTCTGCTTATAAAGGCATTCGCGATTTGTTTGCATATCAACCTGACGGTCTCCAGCGTCGCCAACACAAAAGACCTCACGGGCGACCCGCTCTATGCCGAAGTCATCGAGGTCGAGCGCGAGATCTCGACGCTGCGGTCGACGTCCAAGAACCTGGCCAACTACATCCCGCTGCTGCGCATCATCGATCCGATCGTGTCATGGCTGGGATTCGCCAAGTCTGCCAAATACTCGGCGCAGATCGGCCAGCGGCGGATTGCGTACAATAACGAGCTGCTGCGCCGGCTGCAGGAGGAGGTGGCGAATAATACCGACACGCCGTGTCTCCAGAGCAGCGTGCTGCGGGATCCTGAGTCGGTCAGTCTGACCAGGAATGAACTGTTGAGTATTAGTTTGAGTATGATGGCTGTATGCAGCCCGGCCTGTGTACAGTACACATAGATGCATGTTTTAGTGCTGACGTCGCCAGGGCGCGGACAGCACGCAACCCACCCTCGCCTGGGCAATCCTCTTGCTCGCCCACCGGCCCGACATCCAGCAGAAGGCATACGACGCCATCCAGCGTGCTGGCGACGACGCCTCTGGCACCAGCGAGATCGACTACCTCCGCGCCCTGGTCAAGGAGATCATGCGGTTCTACACGGTTCTACCGCTGGCCATGCCGCGGCAGACGACGGCCGAGGTGCAGTACGAAGGGTACACGATCCCAGAGGGGACGATAGTGTTTCTGAATGCGTGGGGGTGTAATCGAGGTATTCATGGCCAAATTCATTTGCTTCCTTTTATCCCTCAGTCAGAGCAATGATTAATTCCGTCATGTCCCAGACCCAGAAGCATTCCCTCAACCATGGACCTTCCAGCCCGAGCGCTGGCTCGGCGACTCCGACACTCACAGCCACCAGTTCGCCTTCGGGTACGGCTCGCGCATGTGCGTCGCCTCGCACCTGGCCAGCCGGCTCGTGTACACGGTGCTGCTGCACCTGCTGGCCGAATTCGAGATCCGGCCTGCGTCCAGCGACGGCGATGGCAAGCCGGATCCACACAGCAGCACGATCGATCCCATCCGCGGGTTGAAGGATCCGACGGCGCTGACGGCGGTTCCTGTTGCGTCCAAGGCGAGGTTTGTGCCAAGAGGGCGTAGTGTGCGAGATTACGCCGTAGGTATTGAGCAGTGAACGGGACAGGTTCAATTGAACAGGATGCACGAAGAGCTCTGTAACAACCATGTTGCACCTACTGGCTGTTATCAAGGACCAAGACTCTTTGTCGGCGCAACATCTATAACATCATTAGAACTGGCTCTCAGACAGAATTGATGTTGCTTCTTGAAAGAAGTAAATAGTCCAATCCAATTCAAGCCAGCCATTTGAAATGGAAGGAATGAGCTCGAACAATCTTGCTAGACATTACCATTCTCGACCGATATAATTAATGATCGACGTGCTTCAGAATTATCAGAGAGGGTATAGCTATCCTGAAGCTGACAAAATCGCGTAACTACGTAGTCCTGTACGCCTATAGAAATAATGTTGGTTTGTTGGTTGTTGGGTAGGCTGGCTCCCTATATACCAGACTATCTCATGACAAACAAAATTGTGAGATCTGATCTTACTGAAGTGTATCCAACATATATCCAAAAGCGGATAACACATTTATTGGTCGCAGTTGGAGTTGAATTCAATATTCTTCTCATTCCGAGATAGGATAAATTGTGAATCGGATAGGAGAATTGATATTAGGACACTTTTGAGAGCTGAAGCGGAATCTTGACCCTAGCTTTTCAGCGCAGCTTCTCTGATACTCAATATTCAGATAAAGTGGCGTCGAATGAGAGGTGGTGAACCTGCATATCAGCTAAAGAAAAGATCAAGATACAAGCGCATGATAGCGAAGCAATTCCATCTGCGCATCGGTCAACGGTGCAGCCCATATTCAACTCACCCATAAACTCTTACAGTACAACCGGAGAGTGAGCGAGTCCATAGGAAAGCAGGAGCGCTGTGCTGGGATTTGAATGGATTTGAATGGGGAAATTCGAAGTCAACTTGCGGTAGTGACAGTCTTCACAGGTTTTTTTTTTGACTATTATTGTTATTGTTACTGTTCGACGGTTGTTGGCAGTTATGGTCGATTTCTTCTTGCGGAAACTCGCAGGAAGATAAGATAAGATAGCTCGATTGGCTCGCTCCCGAGAGATGTGGAAAGAAGAACGAAGCGAGGTCTTTTGATGAGCCTGATGCTCGATTTGCAGGCTCATTTCGATGGTGGGTTGGTGAGGACAAGATAAAAGGAGAACTGTATGGAATATGTACTGCGCTGAGATTAAGACAAAGGTTGAGCCTTACTTGCCTGCCGCTTCTGTATTCCTAGCGACATAGCTGTGGGATTGTTGGTCTGACACGCAGCCTACGAAGAAGCGGGGTATACATGTAGGGTAGTGGTTGGCATTAAGCTCCAATAATGTGTGGTACCTATACATATACGTGTCGTTCTTTTTTTTCCTTTTTTCTTTCTTTCTTTTTTTTTTTGTTGGCTCGAGGGCGCGATATAAAAGGTATGACGGTTTATTCGGAATTTGTTTCAATTATGAATTCTAGTCTATACTTCTTTCAAAAAACCATACCGTAGAATGTCAATCGGTCACCTGTGTTGGTAGAGTAAAGCACGTTTTTTTTTCAAGCACAAGAATGTAGATTTCTCGTAGCCTTTAGTCTTTACCTATGCATCCTTCTTCTGCTCTAACTTAGTGTCAGTTCGACGAGTAGTGTATGTCTATTAGAGAACCCTAGTGGAGGCCGATGGCTCAAGTACAAGTACTCAGCCTAACTCTCACTTCCTGTACCCTCGTGTCTTTTACTTGTTAAGGTTATCAGTCCCGTCCAATTACTAACGCATGTCAGTTCTCATCTGCCACTTAGACGGGGCTCGTTCACTAAAATAAGAACTGAGCCAACAAGCTGACAGGCCTTGAGCGGCGTGAGAAATGGCGTTGTTGGCGACCAGGTTAGATATGCGATCGGTTATCTAGTGTTAGCTGGACCGGCCAATTTAATTAAAGGTCAAGTGGATAAGTTGGCTGCTGACTGCTAACTCGACTCAGCTTTTGCAGTCATGAAATGAGACTTCCTTAATCCAGGATGTTGGTTCCTTGACTGGATTCCTGGCTTCTATGTCGTGCCATCACCTGCACGAATTCCTTTATGGTCAGCACAGCCCCATGGCGGTACCTAGAACAATTCAAACGCAATGTATTATTGCTGCGGCACACTCTCACGGCCCCGAGGCTGCACAGATGATAGGCTTGTGCATGTAACACAGCAGAAGCTGAGACTGGAACAATTCCGTTTTCTGGGGTTCAGCTCATGATACTTGTACTTATAATGCTGCTCACCCAGATTCAAATACAACAGTAAAGATTTACTTATACATACTGCATGATCTCTTCTAACAGCAACTCTCTATCCACATGACGTCGACATATCCCTCCCTGATCCCGCGTCGGCCGGTGCGCTATGCCGAGTACCAGAGCCTGCCGCCCATGGCTCTCGAGCCCGATCCTCCACGGCCATCCTCCCAGAGCGACCAGACTTATTACCTGCGACTTCAGCAACCCATCCCTCGTTCATCAGAGAAGTCGGAATCCTTTCAGCGATCAGCAGCACCCGCATCTCCGCTCCCTCTATCGCCTCAGGTTCCAACAGATGCGCCGCCGCCGTATTCCGCCGTGGTGTCAGAAACGCCATTGTGGTCAAATCCATCACCGACGATAACAAGTGCTATCACTGCTGCGACGACAGAGGAATCTCGTCCTGCGTTGCCCCCTCGTCGCGGGTCAGCAGACCCATCTTTCAACCCATGCGTTATTCCTCGTACGTGCAATCGTTCTACAACTCTGCCTTGAAGCATATTGATAGGTCTGAAGAAACCTCCAAAACCATCCACGGCCGTTTCTACCGGCCTTTTGCTCGCGCCTACTCCCCTGACCTGGCTACCCTGGGCATCTCCTCCGACGACTTCCTTGCCTTCATCGACGGCCTCAACGAGGCGTGGCTGGCGAGCCCCTACATCCAGACCGGCGCTCAGGTCGGCCAGCTGATCGGGCTCATGCCCTCGTGGGAGTGCCAGGTGGCCGCCGTGGGCATCCAGGCTGCCGCCGAGTACGGCGTCATGAAAATTTCCAAGACGCGGACGAACGCCTACCTCAAGGTCGCCAACCGCAAGCTCTTCCAGCCGCACGGACTGCATGCGCAGGTGCTCCAGACGCCCGAGATGATGACCCGCATCGGCGCCCCGGAAACGAAGCTGGAGTCGTTGCCCGACCAGGTCGACACAGCTGAGATCCAGGGCGGCGACCCGCGCATCCGACGCATCGAGGCGCTGAAGGACTATGTCATGCCGCTGAACTTCGACGTGCAACCACCTGCGTTGGCCAAGTCCAAGAGCTGGGTCGCCAAGGCGGCAGAGAAGCAGGAGAACTGGTTCGCGGAGCGCCAGAACCGAAAGCTCATGGAGCGGCGGCAGAAGGCGCAGAGCATCCTGGCCGAGGCAGAGGAGGAGCATCGCCTGGCGAACAAGGACATCGCGCAGCTGGACGAGCAGATGGCTCGTCTTCGGGTCGAGGCCGACCAGAAGATCCTCTCGTTGCCGGATAACAGGAAAGGGAGGAAGAAGCGATCCAAGGTGGAGCATGAGCTGAAGCGCGAACTTGACAAGCTCAAAGGAAAAGGACAAGCTGGTTCGGGAGAAGGACAAAACAGTGGGGAAGAAGATGAAGGAAGGACAACGCAAGATGAAGCAAGTCGATCGACGAGAGGAGCGCGTCGCGCAGAAAGTGATGTGGGTGGTCATCACCAAGGACGACGGCAACGTCTACCAAGATGATGCGATTGGAATGGACTGGGAGAGGCATGAGCTGCCGTAGCAGGAGATATTGATCGTTTGTGCATTTAATGAGGCTGAGATTGACATGACTTTTGATATGTGTGTACTTGATGGTTTCTATTGTTTTATACCCCGGGCGTGTTATGGATGGACGTGGGATTTCTTGATCAAATTGATAGCAGAATATAGTGAATAGGATGGTCAGATTTGATATTTCTCTAACTATCTTCCAGTATCTTCCAGCTTTCTGGAGGTGACAGTGGAAAGGGAGGAGAGGTTGCGTTGTCTGCGGCACGTGGCAGAGATCGAGCTAGCCCTATGCTTTCCTCTTTGGGAAGTGACCTCTGCAGGTCGCTCAAACGGTTTTCTCCTTCCTCTTTGTTGCTTATCATCTCAGATTTTTTCTCTGCTTTCACTTGTCGTGTTTCCATCTTCCTCATCACGCTATTTGATTCACTGCTGGCTCAGCCAAGGGTGGTTTAGCTGTTCTCTACCACGTCTGCAGACTCCACCTCAACCAAGCGCGACTCACTGGTAGATACTGCTGACTTCTGACTCTTATCGCAGATATGGATGACCTCAACAGTCCGCAGCTGCAGTCGCTGCAGTCCTCAGACCACGCTGCACTCCTCGACCTCATCGATGAGCTGCGCAACCACGGCGTCAACCGCTACGTCTCCCTCCCCCAACTGATCGTCTGCGGTGACCAGAGCTCCGGCAAAAGCTCCGTCCTCGAGGCCATTTCTGGCGTCCATTTTCCTGTCAATGACGGTCTCTGCACCCGCTTCACTACTGAGGTTATCCTGCGTCGAGCCCCAGAGAAGACCGCCTGCGTCAAACTGATTCCCGCGCCTGACGCGAGCCAGGAACATAAAGATGACCTAGGACTCAATTGATATGGAGAACAACGCGTGTTCAGAACTTTTGGAAAATATGCAGGCGTTCTACACGATTGCTCTCGATGTCTTTGTCGACAATGTGGCTGCCTTGGCTGTGGAGAACTGTCTCATGAGAGGCCTAACAGACCTCTTGTCCCCGATGAAGATCTCACAGATGACCGATAAGGAACTGGAAGCGATTGTCTCTGAGTCGGATGACACACATAAGTATCGTAACCGTATAGCTGAAAAGCAGAAAGTACTCGAGAAGTGTCTGGATGTGTGTCGTCGCCAGCAGAGAATGATTGCACCTTCTCGACTTAACGCCAAATCGCCGGCCAAGTCGACCAAAGACAAGCCAAGCGATTCAGATCGGGTGAGACCCAGCGTCAATAGCTCTATCTCAGCTAGTCCTTCCGGCAACAGCAAGTCGTTTGGCATGTCGGGCACCTTAACCAATACAAGCTCCATGAGTGGCGGTTTGTTTTCTCCCAACTCAACACTCATATCTAACCTTCTACCGAGAAGCACCGTTGAGCAACAGCCATCAGCGACAGGAGGGCTTTTTGGTAACAGCGCAGGTGATCATTCAATTTTCCCGTCCGCCAGCACGTCTACGACTAGCCTCTTTTCGAAGCCGGAGGGTAGTTCTAGTACATTTCGCAACTCGTCTAACGCGAGTACCTCATTCCCCAACTCCCTCTTTCGCTTTCCTGTGCAGAATGCTGAGAGTGAAATGGCGAAGTCGCCTGCATCGAGAGCTAGTGCATCCAGCCAAGGTAAGGACAATGTTTTGCGTGTGTGGTAAGTTTGCGATTGCTAAATCTAACATCCGCAACAAGACAATCCTGGTCAATCGAACAGATTCCTTCTAGCATATCGGACCCGTTCGTACCACAACGCCATCTTGAACCATTTTGTGGAGCGGACAGAACGGCTGCCTATCAGAACTTGTGCTCCCTTCCTTGGTACAAGAACTATTCACCCGAAGTAAGTGTCACCTCTAAGATGTGCTTCTAGAGGAAAGCAAGTCTGGCTATACTAACAGAGCTCCAGGAAATCCGGCTGAGGGACAAACACATCATCACATGGTAACGACGTTCAATTAGGAGCACAGAAGGGGTCGACCTCGCCTATACGAAACCTGCATCCACGTTCCTATTTCTTTTTCTTTAGTATACCTACGTGGTATGGCATGGTAGTACAGCGCATGGGTTCCATAGAAAGCTACATTTTTCCATGATGTAAAGTTAGCGATGTTTGATGGACACATCACCTCCCTGGTGTTGCGATTCTTCTATGAGCATCAAAAGTAATATTTTTTTATCCGAGGACGCGCGATAATAGACTACACGCGTTCCGGCACGATGTCCTGTCCTGAAACGATGCGAAAAGGATTCTGAATGCTGGATTATGAGAGCTTTTTCATTTCTTTACTTCTTTCTTTACCTTTTCCATTCCCCCCATTCTCAGATTTGATTTCCAGGAGAAAGCCAGCCTCTCCACCACAGGTTATCTTATAAGAGTTTCCGCTGATGTTGTTAATGGTTCAGTCTGGTTCAGCTCACATGTTCAGTATCCCATATCTTTTCTGCTTGGTTCCACGTGACAGTTATGTCAGGAGGATGCTATTTACACTCAGCTTACCTTATCGCTCTGGGAGGCTTGCCCTATCTCAGCCACGTTGTCCAAACTTCAACCTTCATTCCGGAATGTTCTGAAACAGTTTTTTTTTCTCTTCATTTCTACAGGATACATCAGGTGAAGAACACAAGAATCATGCATGTCCATTCCTGTGAACATTCCAACATGAGATGTCTCACAGCTAGAGTGATCACGACCAGATTCACATCTTTTGCAGCTGTGGTCTGATCACAATCACCATCACAACAGTCTCCAAGATGGAATGCTCCACAGCAACGACGCAACAAGTGACATAAAAATACGGACTGTATCGTTCTCGGTGACACGAAACGGTCTCCCTGGTGAACGTCACGCAGCTTGTTACGCGAGACAATGGAATCATCCATGGATATTGACCAGCATCCAAGGATTTTGGGAGGCAAATATCCTCATATCCAGCCTGGCTTGTCTTTTCCGGTTCAGCGAGATCGCAGTAAGGGAGGAAACTGGAAGGATTATCCCACAGGAGGAATATCATGTCCTATCCATCCTGGAGCATATCGCCTTTATTCGAAATCCGCGTCGGTATCCCACCTCGCGATTGCCGGCTTCCACCACAAGGGAGGTAAACAAACTGCTAACTGTATTTTCCCCGTACGATCGTGACGCCGCCCTGACGCTGGTCACTTGTTTGATCTCGTCGATATTTACCGTGTCTTTCTTGGTCTTCTGCAGAGTCACTTCGCGTATTAACTGCTATTCGTCTTCGCGTAGGGCTCGCTCGCCACCGACAGCTCTATAAATTGAGCCTGTTCGCTGAAGCAGCTCGTGTTGTTCTTGATCACCTCTGCAGTCCAGAGCAAGTCATCGACAGCTTGTGATCACCAGACGCGGTGTGCCAGAATCCTCGACAATGCCAGGCCTTACTCTCGATGATCTTCCGTCGCTCGTCGTACGCCGCATCTGCGAGCTGGTATGCATATTCCATCCAATTCTCTCGAAGCTGGTCATATCCACTCGTTCTGCCGGTTTCTAACATGTAAACAGGCGTGGGACAAATCGCCTGACAGCGTCCGCAGTCTCGCCCTCGTGAACAGCACCATCTACGTCGACGCGGTGCCGTACATCTATCGCACGATCCGTATCAAGGTTACCGGACGTAAACAGCTGAGGGAAGAACTGCGCGGCATCGCCTTGAGAGAACGGCGTCGACAGTGCTTTATCTACACCCGTCGTCTCGAGATCGATGGCTACATGCCCACGATCCACCAGGAGCGCCATGGCGAATTCAGTGGCCGCCGCGTTCGGATTATCCTTGATGGTGATGGGGAGGACGTTGGTGACTTGGAGGATGAAGACGACGGGCAGGAGTACGATGAGTTGGAGCCTGTGTATTCGAATTTGCTCGACCGAGACGATCCAGAGGACGCGCCCGTGGACGTGGACTTCGCCTGGCAGCCTCTGGCTAATGCCCTCGCCCTCTTCAGCCGTCTGACGGATTTCGTGTTTTCATGCGATAACCGCTTCCCTCCCATTCTTCTGGAGGCGTTGCATGAACATCACCCTCAGTGCCGCCTTGACGTGCGCAACTTCTGGGTTCGCAATCCGAGAGGCCCCGAAGTCCATCCGCTCGATCGTGAGCTGTTTTCTTCGCCGTGTCTCCATGCTATCGGTTTGCGCTATGTCCCCACTAGCCGCCAACCTGATAACGATGTCGACTACGACGCGGTGGTTACCAGCATGCTGACATCGTTGGCTCCGAAGCTCAAAATCGTCCGCATGCTCCCGTGCCTGACTATGTCGGGGCCAACTGTGCGAGCGAATTGGACCGGGTTCGATACTGCTGGGGGGTTGTTCGGTATTGGTGAACTCACCTCGCTGAGCATGGGAGGAATCTACGAAGGAGGGAGGATCTGGCAGACGACGGGCAGGGAGATGCTTCGCGCGTGGAAGGAGTACACCGATTTCTCGAACCTACGCTCGCTCACTCTTCAGGCAACGTCGCTCACCTTGCTTGACACCATGAGCAATCTCAATACCTTGCCCGCGCTCGAACGCCTCGCGATCTATCCAACAAGCGGCGATGACAGCGACTTCTTCCAGACGGTTATTTTGACGTTTCTCGAAGGGTTGAAGCCACTGTCCTGTCTGCGTCTGCGGTTCCCTGTAGCGGCACAGCTTCGGCAGAGCATCTTCGACTTGCACGGCCCGACGCTCGTTGATCTCGCTCTCGAGCCCATGACGCTCGGCGAGCTGTTGATTCTGCGAGAGGCGTGTCCCCGCCTGGAGCGTCTGGAAACGACGATCAAGCGCTCGGAGTCGGATCGGTGGGAGACTCGTTGCTATGAAGCACTAGGCCGGCTCCCTTGTCTGACAAAGCTTCTTTTGCGCCTGGACTGCTCGATTCCGGTCACTCCTGTGCCAGCGAATAATGGCAATCAGCCAGGGGGTCCGAATGTTATCGTTCGAGACGTCGATCGGATGGAGTTCCCGCCAGATCCTCGTCTTCGTATCGGCCAGATCCAGAGCATCATGACCAACTCGGCGGTGGATGGGACGCTGGTCAGGCAGATCTGGGATGTGATTGCTGAGCACAAGGCGGGGAAGCCTTTGCAGTATCTGAAGATCATGAATCGACCTGGCGAAAAGTACATGGGCCGTCGGATTAACGGGATCGGGAAGTGCATGAGGGACATGAAACGGACGTATGTGGTGCAACGGGTCTTGAGAGAGGGACAGGAATCGATCACCGTCCGCGAACTCGGGCAGCAGAGACGTGACGAGCGCGTCGCGTTGGATCGATACCAGGAGATGGAGCTTTTCGCCGAGGTCTGGCCTTCTGGCCCCCCTGCCGACCTGGAAATGCTGCGAGTGTTTCGTCGTATCTGGGGTCCGATGCCGGGGAGCGTCGATTGGAGAGACGATTGGCGCAGCAAGCCGCTGCAGCGCGAGGCAGAGCCGTTCTTGTGGAATCTTCTTGGAGCGAGCTGATCGTATTTCGACAGGCTTGATGGCCCTAGATAGGACATCATGTGAATCAGAATGCAGCAGTTAAAAACACAAAAAAGTACTGGTTTACTACATAGCCAACAGAATGAAAAGGTGTTTGAGAAAACTAAAATTCATCAAATATGCAGTAACCCCCCGAATCGAGATTATCTTGTCAATCATACGTGCAGTACATACTATGGCCAAGGAGAAGTAACTCTATCTCCCAATTAGTTTGTGTCCAATCAGTCAACAGAGTTCCTCTTTTTGCGCTGGACGATATCTCCTACCGGGGAGTGTCTGCAACTAGCATCTATCTATAAATCTGTTCTTCTAGGTTCCTGGATGCACTCCGATGCAGATTTTTCTATGAGTAGTTATCTGCTTTGCATTTGCCCTTTTTCCTTTTCCCCCTCCCAATATGGTACTAAGCGTCTTTTCAAAAGTTCATACTCAGAGGATTAATCATCAAACTCTTCTCAAGACTGATAGACCGATAGACGGGTAGATGTGTTATTGGAACATCCAGCAGTGGATATAGAATGAAAACTAATCAACAAGTAGTGATATCTTCAAGGAATGTGACATGCTACCTAGTTATATATATTCTACCAAGTCATGCTGATTCTATATTATGTAAATGCCATATCTCGATGGGGTTTATCCAAGAATAAATCGAGTATTCCTAAAGAATGTACATACATGTCATGAGTGGACACTATGTACTAATAGTCCTATCCATGTATGTAGGCTGGTGATTATCTATTAGCTAGGAGTAGGTGTTTATCTAGGTACATACGTGAAATATCTTACTTGTATTGGCACCTGACTGGCAGCGATGGAAATATATATTTTGTAGTAAAAAAGAACACGAATAGAAAGCTTCAGCTTCTTTGTCTGCAGGCAGGCCAAGGGATCAGTACATTGTATCTGTCGAAACAGGTTAGGAAGAATAGCAGCTACACCAACTAGTAGCAATAACATAGAGGAGGAGAGGAATTGATTATTGTTAAAGAAAGCTGACAACTTAGTGATAAGATCTCTGCTTTACAGTTGTGTATTTTTTTCTGTTATGGTATATTTAGCTCGTAATCACCCTTTTCTTCCGAGTGAGGACTTCGTGATTATATAGAACTAAATATAACTAAATATAATATCGTACTTCTATTTCTTAAAATGCGGATCCGGATCTTCCAGTCCCGAACATGGTCGTATTCGGGTCCGGTTCGGAAACGCTTATTGGATGGATTAGTATTACCACGTGATCGCGAAGGCACTCTGGATAAAATGGATTTGGACAAGATAAAAAGTCTTGATTCTTGATCTTGGATTCTAAATCACGCTGTTTTTGTCCAAGTGAAGCAGTCGACATGCTTATAATAATAGATTGGATAATGTGAGAGCCCTGAAGTCAGTGAAAATGATCGATTTCCTCCGGACTGCACTCCGGAGTCCTCCTTAATCTCCGGCCATGTGGAAATGCATCAAACAACGTACTAACTCCACAGAGCTAGACTAGACTGACCAATGGCTTCATGCAGTGCATCGGAATGCACAAGATTCCGACTGCTGCTGCACATGGCAATCAATACACAATCTTAATATCGGATATGCTGGGCCAGGATCCGGTCAATGCGCGAGATAAGAACTCTGCTATACATATCCATAACAGAACGGTCAGCATGTCGGATGCTCGGCAGAGTCCTGTACCACGACCGAGTCGACAGGTCATATCTCGCCCAGCTCGCTTTGGTCTGTGGAAATGCGTCTTCGTCGTTCCGGTGCTGCTGTCTACGGCGTATATCGAGTGATCTTGGGTTGATTATTCTATCTGTCAGCCGGACAGATCGCCCCGTGCCGATTAGCGCATCGGCTGGCGGTGGTATACATAAATACCTGCTCTAATCCTCCATTGCAATTACAGAGGAAGAGTGGAAACAGGAGAAATACCCAGAATACTACATTCTGTGGACATGTCTGCGAGCAAAACAGAGGTAGCAACGGTCAATGGTGCCAACGGCGTCGACAATACTCTCTTCGAGACCACGCTCGACATCTACAAAGGTGAGCGAGCCAAACGACTCCGCCAGGATGGCAACGCCCAGTACGTCGACATCCCCAGCTCCGACAAATACGCCAGGTTCGGCGACGACCCCTGGCATGACCCCGTCGAGCTGGATACCACCCCGCTCCTGGATGTCGCCCACTACCGCATCCTGATCGTCGGCGCTGGCTATGGCGGTCTTATCTTCGCGGTTCGGCTCCTCCAGGCTGGGTTCTCGCTCGACGATATCCTCCTGGTCGACGCGGCGGGCGGCTTTGGCGGCACCTGGTACTGGAACCGCTACCCGGGGCTGATGTGCGATGTCGAGAGCTACATCTACATGCCGCTGCTTGAGGAAACGCAGTACATGCCCAAACACAAATATGCGGCCGGCACGGAACTGCGCAACTATGCCAACAGAATCGCCCAGCAATGGGGACTGCATCAGCGGGCGGTGTTCCGCACGACGGCGACGAAGATGACGTGGGACGATCAGCACAAGCACTGGATCGTGCAATTAACGCACAAAAACGAGAGACGAGAAAGAGAAATCTCTCTCCAATCCGACTTCGTGATCCTAGCTACGGGCCTCCTCACCATCCCCAAATTGCCCGTCGTCCCGGGCATCGAGGACTTCCGCGGCCACATCTTCCACACCTCGCGCTGGGACTACCGATACACCGGAGGCTCGCCCGAGAATCCGGCCATGACGCAGCTGACAGACAAGAAAGTGGCTATTATTGGCACTGGCGCAACCGCCATCCAGGCCGTGCCCCAGCTGGCCAAATGGTGTCAGCGGCTGTATGTCTTCCAGCGCACGCCCTCCGCCGTCGACAGACGGGACAACCGCCCAACGGACCCGGAATGGTGGGAAAGGGAAGTCGTGTCCAGGGGCAGAGGGTGGCAGCGCGAACGGCAGGAGAACTTCAATGCGTTCGTCACCAATGCCTCTCCCAAGCCGTCAGCGAACCTGGTGGGCGATGGCTGGACGAGTCTGCCTTCGTACAGCGCCGTCATTGGAGGGCCCAGAAATCTGGAGCCGGATTATGTCAAGTCGCTCAATTGGATGGACTTGGTCCGCCAGGAGCGCATCCGCCAACGTGTCGACGACATCGTGCAGGACCGACGGACTGCAGCCAGTTTGAAGCCGTGGTATCAGTCCTGGTGTAAACGGCCGTGCTTCCACGACGAGTACCTGGCCGCGTTCAACCGGGAGAACGTGACGCTGGTCGACACGGACGGCAAGGGAATCGACCGACTGACGAGCAAGGGGGTCGTAGTCGGCGAGTCAGAGTACGAGATCGACCTGATCATCATGAGCACCGGTTTCAACGTCAGCGGCGTGACGAGCCCTGCGTCTCGCGGCGGCATGTCGATTGTGGGCCGCGACGGCACGTCCATGGAGCAGAAGTGGCTCGATGGCATGGCCACGCTGCACGGCGTCGTCAGCCACGACTTCCCAAACCTCTTCTACCCTGGCCCGAACCAGGCCGGCGTGGTAGCGAACCAGGTCTATGTCATCGACCAGCTGGCGACACACATTGCGTACATTCTCTCCGAGGCGGTGAAACGGGTTCGCCCGGGACAGAAAGTCTCGGTTGAGCCATCGCGTGAGGCCGAGGAGGCCTGGTCGAACGTGATCGTGTCGCGGGCACGGGCGTTGGCTGCCAACGCTGGCTGCACGCCGGGTTACCAGAACAAAGAAGGACAGGCGGACAAGTTCAGCAGTCCAGAGGACGCGATCAAGGCTGCGAGGATGGGTCCGTGGGGGAAGGGCATCCAGGATTACGTGCGGGTGATAGAGGAGTGGAGGAGAGAAAGCGACCTGAAGGGGCTGGAGGTGCATTGTTCGTGATATCAATATGAGAGTGCAGTAATATATTGGAGTCAGTCAGGACTAAATTAGGGTTATATCATCCTGTTTCATGACTCTGCTCTGGCCACTCCCGTTGGACTTGGGAGTCCTAGTCTTATCCAAAATATCCATCTTCATCATTGCTGCGACAGAGAGCGACCTCGCCCTGAAATCATATCGAAGCAAGCCTCAAGCAAAGCTTTATACATTCACTGCTGCTTATTTAGTAGTCGAGTCTCTGTATAGTAAATCAGTAGGACACATTCCTGGGCCATTTATCTAAAAAGAAGTATCCACGTTCGCCCTGTACGATCGAAAAGGAGTGAGGCATGTACAGTACAGTACATACATACAATGATGTCGTTTGCCTAGTTAGTTAATTTAAGCTTAGGGGAAAAAAAATTAAGCTTAAGAATAAAAAATGCGGAGCTCAACGGTTGCCCAAGCCACGAACTTTCTTTCGCTACGTTTCATATCAGTACAGCCAATGCGATGAAATCTGAGAGACGAGCGGTAACATAACCTACCTAATTAACGAGGCGAATTCCATGATATGATGAAAAATAGTTGTAACCTATATTTCAGCTAGTGTTTAGAATTTCATATAAAAGCAAATGCAGTAGACCTCCGCTTTCACAACTAGGGAGGCGGAGCATTTGGCTTTGCTTGCATACTTTCACTTCGTAGATAGAATCAAAGGCTAGTAACACCTCGTAACACCTCGTCTTAGCTTTGTAATATGCGTATGAGCTAGGGAACATCTTCCTATTTCTCCCAACTCTTCTTAAGGTCCACATCAAGATCTGAGAATTTATCATTTATGTATGTGGGATTATTTATTTTAATGATTCAAAAGGGGAGATCTGTTTAAAAAGATTCTCTTCTCTGTTGAATTTCGTGTCTAAAGAGCAATACTACCAGACATAACTTCCTCGACATGGTCAATATCGTACCCACTCCTCTTCTTCCTCTATCTTCACGGCTTCGCGATACAAATGGCTTGCCAACCAAAGACCAGCGGGTATTGCTGTACCATGAGAGCGGTATAATTCAGTAAGATGATCATTCAGCTCTAGTCTTTCGAACTTCCCGTTAGTGGAGAGAGAGAGAGAGATGAAAAGAACAATATTATTGACTTCAGCAGTGCCAGAGACATACCAGGCAAAGATACCGGTTTGGGTGGTTGAAGCGAGAAGTGTGTATCGTATTCATGGAAAAGAATCAAGGGCTCCGGCATAGGCGTTCCTAGGCGAGTGAGTTCTCGAGCGACCACCACTCATGGTATTGGCGATGGTTTCTTACCTTTTGGAATGCAGATGACTACTGGCCCTCCACTTACAGATTTTTTGGAGGGATCTTGCGCAATCGAGTCGGCATATTCCTCGAAACTCTTTCCTACGCTCGCGTGGAAGGTCGACGTGTTTGGCACGAAATCGGCACCGTTTCGTTCTATCAAGGGAAAAGTCATCTTGGTCAATGCAATGTTAGATACTGTGACTACTGCGAGAAAATACCTGTTTTGTTAAGCCTGTCAGCAAACGGATAGACCAGACTGTCTTCTGAACTTCTGCCTGCGCCGTTTTTGGCGTCTCATTCGTTACAGACCTTCAATCTTGATCTATCAGCAACAACAACCAGTCTACTACGCAGTCTCATATCCTTAATTCTGCGCCAAACTTCTCAAGTATGTTCACAAAGATAAACCGCCCCTGGCCACGTATGGCAGACTACTCAGCAACCGCCGCAAGTTGTCGATGCTCTCGGTTCACACCACTTTTCTCGAGACCTTGTACAGGTGCCAATTCCAGCGTGAATCAAAACTCCTTTCTTGGGAGGCATACGATTGCTGCAGCGGTCCAGACGACGAAGGCATTGTAGACTCGGAGGATGGAACTGTTTCTCCTGGAGTAGAAAAAGACAGTACGTTGCTTTTTCCTCTCTGCGAATAGACTTTTTCAAATATGCTGAAATATCGTCAATTGATTATAGTGCCCCGAGGTGCTATTTTCAAACCCAACCTTCCAGCGACGTACAAGGAGAATTCAAGCTTGTACCAAGAAAACATGGACTGCTTCGCAGATGATGACGAGATAGATCCAGTCATTATATGTATCCCAAAAGGTAAGGAGCAATGAATCCGTCATTTATACGGTAGTTCTAATCTCATGGTTGGATCAGGAACTCCTCTACCGCGATCTTTGATTCTGTTCCGCCTAGCCGACACTCATTTCGAGCTGCAGCCAGCATATCCTATGCACTTGCATGGTGCGTTTATATATACCTTGAGAAATAAAAGTTGCTGAGCAGTGTTTAGTGTTTAACGAAATTCTGACTGAATTTTATGCTTCACGTGGCGTTGCGATTCCTGCGGAGACTTGGTTGGCAAGCCATCGGTATGATGAACTTCTGAAAATCGGTCCTGAAGAGTGGTTACGACACTAGCTTCAGGATGGCAATTAACACGGCTTAGCGAGGGTTGGACTAGTATCAGGATCGCCTAGACAATTACTTCACTTTTCGTAAGATAGCTTGCACACGCATACTGTGAACCTGCTCTGTGAGTACTACATTCAACTTCAATGCACCTTGGCGCTGTACTTCAATACTGTACACTCTCTAAAATATGAACATTGAAAGTCCGTAAGATTGAGACTGCGTTGCGCTCATCGCCTAATTGCAGTATTGGAACCTCGTTCCCCCGTTGCTACTAAAAAAAATTGCTTGGCTGGACGCCATAGGCTTACATTGCAGGCATGTGGAGGGCCAAAGCTCTGGAACATTTACGTATAAGGCTCTTTACTATGGGCTTTAGTATATGAGCTTTAGGTAGTAATAGTAGGTATGTGTTCATCTCCTGGAGGGCGGGGGGTATAAGGCGTATTAGTAGTAATTTTATATAATACTTTGCGCCCAAGCAAAGCGAGGGACTGGAGGATGTGATGCAATATCATTTCTTATATCCTCATTGGGAACTGGCTAGTAAGTCCGGCATCTCTTCTAGATCTGCTTGGTGACTGGTTTAATTAGAAATCCATCGCTAATAATTACTTGAAATGTCATAGGAAGCTATACACTCTGTATTCTTACGAAGCTAAATGATCTGGAAAAAGACATGTAACATTTAATAGTAAAAATAAATCCAGAGTCCAAGTCTGATATAAGACAATTAATTATTATTAGTCACAGCTTCCAAGGCTGAAAAAACAATGGGAGGATGTTAAATATAACCATATCTATAAGAAACATCATCCAAGGAAATAATCTCATATTTCGAATTTATTATAGCAACTCTGGCTCTTTGAGAGAGCTTATCTGTCACATTATATAAAAGTGAATGAGCTTATCATATTTAGCGCTCGCGCTGCAAGATACCGCCTAAGAAAAAGATTGATGAATAATGACTTATTAACGACTTTTGAGAAAGAATATTGTTGAATTAAAAGAGTTAGTTCATTGCAACGTTATTTGAGCGGAGGTACTGCCATCTGTCCTGCCTTCCAGGATGATGACGGGCCAGGTGAGCCGTGATTGGAAAGAGAAACAGTATGACTGTAACCACAATTCACGAGAACGGCCCAAGTTATCGTTGCCCAGTGGGAATTAACTGACAAACTATGTACTGTACATACAACCCGCTTGATCAATGCTATCTTCAATGCCATCACACGGCACGGTCTTGTGATACGCTCTCAGAGTTACATGTCGTTTATCGCGAATCATTCTGGACCTTAGTACTCGACGAAGAAAACCAAAGAAAACAAAAGAAAGAAAGGAAATTGCGAATATTGCGCCATAAAGCTACTCGTGTGAGCTGATGGATCCTTTAACTGTGTAGGCCATTGGTATACATTCAATCGTCATAAACTCATGAGGGGTATGTAGCAACGCCTAACGCAAGGCGCCGCCACAGCGCGCCACAAGCTGTATACTCGGGATATTTCCATCCCCCGGAGCGTAGTCAAGCTCGGATAGCTCCGGCTGTGGCGTTGGATAAATTATTAGAAATGACACGCAGGGGCTTAGTGCTCTAAATATCGTTACTAAGAGTCCGGAGGTCTCCGTAGGAGTACATGTCCTGTACATACATGTACGCGTATGTACACACATCAGGGAAATAACAGTCTTGGCATGACAGACGATGGCATTCTGGCTAGGGCATGAGCGGGGTAATAACTACTCACTCGCAGCAGCTTATCACTCGACGTGGCCAGTGAGGATGTTCGGATGGGTAACAATCGCGGACTATCGTCGGTAATTATGTCTGAGGGTCTAGGCCCTGATTAAAGATGGCAGCTTAGCCTGTTCCGGCGTCCTAGATTATGGAGTGGCATCCTGCTTGCCAGCCTAATGGCAATAAAGTCAGTCTAGGAGACACTAAGCAATAGCTCGACACGGACCACCTCACCTACGTATACCGGCCAGAAGATTAATAACAGCTGATGGGAGTATACCATGTCACCTTGCACGCTATGCAGGCATCAGATTGCGATTTAATCCATGAGCACATGCGGGGTACCTACATTTGAGCAACCAGCAAGAACGATGCTGTGGCTTATCAGCCAGCTTCTGCCTCGTCGGGCTTCATCTCGGCATCTAGTCTGCCAGTGCCGGCATTGCAGCCAATAATCTGTCATTCCTGACGCCTCGTCGGTATAATCTCATTTAGCCTTGATCTCAAGCTTATCATCGCCATTCACGGCATCTCCGCTGGCCAGCCATGGCATCGTGCAATCCTCGATCCGCCCCTTGGATACCCGTTGCTAAGCATTGCCTGCCGAGACTCGGCGTCACCGGACCCCGGATTCTCATCACGCAAAACATGGCAATAGACAGAGGAAGCGTCCCTAGCGCGTGCCCAGCCAGCCGTCTGTTGCTTGTCCCGAGGTGGCTGAAGTAGCTGGATCTTGGCATGCTACTGTTCGCTACGGCCGTTGCAATATTCCAGTAGAGTCACCATCATGAGGACAGCACAGCGTGAGAAAGAGACTGGTAGAAGGAGCCTCTCCCAATTCCGTATATCCAAGGACAGAGTCTTTGGATGTTAACTACTCTATGAGTTTCTAACCAGACAACATGCCAAGCAATGTGCAAATTAGCTCTGATAGAAGGGTGGTATTAGCAGCATGCTGGCACACAGACTAGGCGCATTAGATGCATTGGCCTCCCACCAGAGCCAGCATGAGATGCTGATCGACACGCCAGCAGCCATCATCCGGCCAGACACTATCTCGTTCAGGCAGGTGATCGCAACTTTATCCCTGATAGCAATGGCTGGACCTGCGGGACATCGTGTGAAGATTTCCTGTATCCAGAGGCCTGCGCCTATAAAAGGGAGGACATCGCCGCTGGTTCTGCAGTTCATCCTCAAGATCATCAGCAGTTCTCCTCCATTGTGGCTCATTCTATACATCCGTCTACCGCATTCAAGATGAAGTTCTCTACCCTCGCCAGCACTCTGCTGCTCTCGAGCCTCGCAGTCGCTGCCCCCCTAACTGAGAAGCGCCGCGCTGCGTACGAGGCTCGTCGAGCTGTTCGCAACCGTCACACCAACCCGCCCTTCAAGACCAATGTCACCGTGGACGGCCCCAACAACAAGCACGTCGAGTACAGCAGCAACTGGGCCGGCGCCGTGCTCGTCGGCACCGGCTACACCTCTGTGACGGCCGAGTTCGTCGTGCCCACGCCCTCGGCGCCTTCTGGCGGCTCGTCTGGCACGCAGTACTGCGCCTCCGCCTGGGTTGGTCTCGACGGCAACACCTGCACCAGCGCCATCCTGCAGACTGGCGTCGACTTCTGCGTCCAGGACGGCCAGGTCTCGTACGACGCCTGGTACGAGTGGTATCCGGACTACGCGTACGACTTCAGCGGCATCTCCGTCAGCGCCGGCAACACCATCAAGGTGACCGTCGACGCGACGAGCACGAGCGCCGGCACGGCCACCGTCGAGAACGTCTCCACCGGCCAGACCGTCACGCACAGCTTCAGCGGCGAGTCGGCCCATCTGTGCGAGTACAACGCCGAGTGGATCGTCGAGGACTTCTCCGAGGGCAACAGCCTCGTGCCTTTTGCCAACTTTGGCACCGTCACCTTCACTGGCGCCTCGGCCACCGACGGCGGCTCGAGCGTTGGGCCGTCGGGTGCGACCATCATCGACATTGAGCAGAACGGCAAGGTTTTGACCGACGTGTCGGTGTCGGGCGACGAGGTGGTCGTCCAGTATGTTTGAATGCTGCATCGACCTGTTGATATGAAGAAACATCTTGTCTTGTTCAGCCGTTCGACACAAACCATGTGTATGTACATACATACATAAATCATGAGATGTGGCCACGACTACATGTACATACAGACATGAGTATATACGATTGAACGAGTACAGTTACGCATTACAGTGCATATCATCTGGTTCTCAATTAGCTACAGTATACAAGCCCTCAACGACTCGCTCCGCTCGTCCAGGCTTGAAGGGGGAAGACTACCTAGGCTTACTAATGCCTGTAAATGCTCCGGACCTTCGGCCCTCCGCATGCCTGTAACATAGACTTATATGAAGCCTATATAAGGGAGCCTATATGGAGCTAATACAAAGCCTATAGGGAGGCACTATAAAGCCCATAAGGGAGTTTATAGGGGATTACAAAGCCTATACTAAACCTAACACGAAGCTTAGTATACCTAAATGCTCCGGACCTTCAGCCTTCCACATACCTATAATATAAGCTTATATAAAGCCTATAGGGGAAGCCCTGTAAAGCCTATAGGGGAGATACTGTAAAGCCTACAGGGATGCCACTATAAAGCCTGTAGGCCTATAAGGGAGGCACTGCAAAGCCTATATCTAAGGCAGCGGTTCCCAGTTTTGTTGTAGTAACTAACTAGTTAAGTTATCCTTATATGCTTACATAAGAACTACAGACGGGTGCTGACTAAGCAAAACTGACCAATCACATGCGCTTGCGTGCATTTGTCCGCGAAAAAGTGTATTTCCTTATACTAAAGGGAGATGAGCAAGTTGGAGATATCAATTGCAAGTCATCGCGTCGAGTATGTACAGTACATACTGTACAACTAGCACAGACAACACGCTAAGAACAGTTCGAGAAGGTCGAACAGCTTCTAAAGTAACCAACCAGCATAGTCTATCCAATCCTATTCAATCCCATTCATCCCGCATATACAGCAAAGTCTATATTCAAGCACAGATCTGAACGCCTGCACATCCTTCCTCGTTCAGGAATAGATGCCGAATCGCAATACAAGATCCATCCATCCTGTCCATCCAACGACGTCAGATCATCGCAGATCTCAATAATTAACCGTTCCTGTGCGCACGTGCTGTCGTTATCAAAAGACACGTGGACTGCAGTGGCCTGCATATCACCAGCTGAGGACGCTGGTTGGTGGCTGTTTTTGCCATGTGGTTGGCATGGACTAAGTGACCCGTAGCAATCTCCGTAATTGGAATGATATTTGTTCTGGAATCGTCTCGTCTATATTCATTTTTGGAGTTTAATGATACGACAGCGAGACCACTCCAGCTCCGCTAACATCCCATGATCTTGTATTCTGCGTATTACTGCCTACGCTGAGACTTGGTTACCTTCAAGCGCTAACTTTGCGGCCGTCATGGCGTTTCCCTTTCTACCTAGCTTTTTTTTTTTGGACTAGCTGCATACGCTAAGGCTATTCTAAGGATGAGTCTACTTGTTTGTGTGTCTGATCTTCGTATGCTACATACATGTCTACATAAACCCTTAAAGTCTGCTACATAATTTTGTGTCAGGAGAATTCTCGGCAAATTATATGACTCTGGCTTGCTTAAATATGCTCATAAATATCAAACTATGGAAATGTTCTAGAATAGATTAATCGAATCGAAGCAGAATATACTAAAGTAGAATCAGAGACATACTGTCCTCCCATGAGATTCGCAAAGGCTAGAACTCTTGTATGAGGTCACAGCAGATAGAAGACTACCTATCCAGAACAATACCCAATTTCATCCGCACAGAACACAAATTGTCTATCAATAATTCCCTAAAATGTGTATCCTGATATAGCTGACAGAACCCTTCTGTTTTCATTTCAGCGAGAGGATAACTATCACCTGGAGAAGCTGGAATGTCATCTTCACCATCTAAGCACAGATTATTGGCCATGAGGGGTATAATGAGGTCTGGTCTACGCGAATGAAAGAAGATTCCAGAGAAGTGATGACTGAATCGTGTTCTAATTAACACGACATAATCTTCGGAGTTAACCTGTATAAATTACCTACCTTGCTGTGCAGACTATATCAGGTCTGTTAGCTACTATCAGGGTTTACCACTGTGTGGAAGAACTTCATGAGTCACGAGAAGGATTCGGTTGTTTGCCGTATGGGGTGCCAGGTTTGAAATAGTTGATTAATTGGTAGGGTTAGATCCGATAATTCATATCAATAAAAG
Source organism: Rasamsonia emersonii CBS 393.64 (assembly GCF_000968595.1). Classification (NCBI taxonomy): domain Eukaryota; kingdom Fungi; phylum Ascomycota; class Eurotiomycetes; order Eurotiales; family Trichocomaceae; genus Rasamsonia; species Rasamsonia emersonii. Next base: position 37,741 of record NW_013563216.1, read on the forward strand.
TCTGTTTGGGAAGACGTCTCTGAAAATCGGCATTTATTAGGGATAATAAGTTTTGGAGAAATATTACCCACATGTACTTACTTCTATAGCCCTTTCCATCTAAGGAGAGAGACGACTCGAAAAATACATACATCGCTACAACTCCTTACTCACTACATGTACTTTTTCAAGATAAAACTTTAGTATCTTCTATCTGGAAACATTCTAATATACATGATTACATGTATCATTCCTCTCTAGCAGGAATGCTCCTCTTAACTGTGATTTCCTTCTCGAAAATGCGACGATTTATATTTAATATTTCCCCCATCGCATAGTGACTGACCGTTTTTTTTTTCCCGCAGATAGTACAGGATATCTGCCGTGGTAAGTGACTTGGTCAATTTTTTTTTGAAACTATAGCAGTCCTGTATGTACTGTAGAAATATGCAAAAAGAAAGAAAGAAAGACACAATTCTCGATTGTCAGCACATTGCAGGTCGATACTCATCCTGCCGCTGAGCAGACTCGTGCACAATCAGTGCCATGTCATTCCAGCGTTCTCGCCAACATGACTCGATGTATGTATGTATCGTGCAACATGGATTTTCCGTCTAGTATGACAGCTTCTTTCTGAGTTATGGAACCGGTTCCTGAACTTTGGATTAGTGAGGGGCTGCTCGTCTGTGCATGATATATTTATTCCATGTCAGTGGGACAGTTTCTCCTTGTCCTTTGACAGAGATAGCTACTCTAATTACCTTGTTTGTTGATAAGTACTCGACGATATCTCAAAAATCGGCCGGCAACGCAAATCCGTATCGACGCACGATAATAAAAATAATAATACTCCGTCCAGCATGCAGCACTATTCGAACCCGTCCTCGCGACGATACCCCATTCAGCCTAGTCCAGACCTTTAGACGCAATTTCTATTTCCCAAACGGGGAAAAGATTGACACTGGACGATAAGCGGAGCGAGTCAAGACTCAAACCCCGCATGGAATAACTGGAATAATGACATTGCCAATGCTCGATATTTTTCCACCGACGAGATTGATGATTGACGGCGGGTCTTTCTTTTCCTGGATAGGATGGAGATGTTCCTAGCTAGCTGCCTGCTTAGCTGGCTAGCTAGGTAAGAAGGTAGGTTGATAGGTTGCTAGTCAATTGGCACTTTGTATTGCCGGTGGTACCATGTAACCCTGGTCTATCTATCTCTTGTGGAATGCAACATGCGTAGAAATATATATTTATGACTTCATAAAAGTATGTATCTACATGACTAGAGGAACACCGACTACTCCAGCTCACAATGTTCGTCTCAAGCCTTCTCTCTTCAGCCCTATTACTCCTCTCAATTGCAGCACCAGCCACATCCCGCCTCGTGGGAATTCCCACCGTTCCATTCAACATCTCCTCCCCGTCTAAATTCGTCCTCAAATCCGTTAACGCCATCGTCGTCGACAGCAGATATGCGAATGCCACCGATCTCAATGGCACGACGCTGATTCCGCCCTCGCTGCACGCCTTCGCTGAGACTTTCGCTGAGGATCTCCATCCCTACGTTGGCGATGTCCCCGTTTCTCTCGGGAGCGAGGCTTCTCCCGGATCGATCTTCCTCACGCTGGGCGATGCGAAGGACTTTCTCGACGCAGCTGGTCGCCCAACGTCCGAGGGCTACACGCTCTCCGTGACCGATCGAGACGTCACCATCACCGGAGCCAGCCCTCTAGGCGTCTGGTGGGGAACGAGGACAATTCTGCAGCAAGCAGCGCTGGGCGATGGGAAGCTGCCCGTGGGCTCTGGAACGGACGCGCCGGGCTGGGGCATTCGAGGCGCGATGCTCGACGCTGGACGCCATTACTACCCGCCAGAATTCCTCGTGGAAATCTGCTCGTATCTCTCCTTCTTCAAGCAGAACACCTTCCACGTGCATCTGAGCGACAACCTCTACAACAACCCCAACTACACGCGCCAGCAGAGCCTGGACCTGTACGCCGCCTTCCGGCCCAACTCGGACGACCCTGCTGTTGCTGGTCTCAACAGGCGCGCCAACGAGTCCTACTCCCGCAGCGAGTTTGAGGATATCCAGCAGAAATGTGCGGCGCGGGGCGTGACCATCGTGCCTGAGATCGAATCGCCCGGCCATGCGCTGGTCATCACGCAGTGGAAGCCCGAGTTGGCGATTTCCAGCGACATCAGCCTGCTGAACATCAGCTATCCGGAAACGATACCCACGGTGCAGAGCATCTGGAGCGTGTTTCTGCCGTGGTTTCACAGTAAGACGGTGCACATTGGCGCGGATGAATACGTGGATGCGGCTCTGAGCAAGGAGTAAGCATTACTTTCCACCCAGCGTCTGTTCATTCTTCTTCTAACGCTTCCAGCGCCCTCGTCGACGAATACAACTACTTCGTCAACTCGATGAACGCCTTCATCACCAACCGCACCGGCCAGGCCGTCCGCATCTGGGGTACATTCCCCCCCTCGCCCAACGGCACCAACGTCGACAAGAACGTCTCGATCCAGCACTGGGAGTTCTTTGAGGCGAACCCCTACTGGGACTACATCATGAACGGCTACAGTGTGCTCAACTCCGACGACGCCTTCTACATCGTCAACAAGTACTCCGCCTCGTATCCGCAGGAGCTGAATATCACACGCATCTTCCACGGCGCGCCTGACGGCGGGCCCTATGCGCCGTACATCTTCGACACCAGGAACGCGTCTAACAACCCCCAGCGCGACAATCCCGCCGTGCTGGGCCATGTCGCCGCGCTGTGGAACGACGACGGCCCCAACGCGACGACCTACAGCGAGGCATACTATGCCTGGCGCAACGGCCTCCCTGCCCTGGCCGACAAGCAATGGGGCGGCGATCTGCTCGAGGACGAGTACGCGGACATCTTCGACCGGCTGCACGCGGCAGTCCCAGCGCAGAATCTCGACCGCGCCATTCCCTCCAAATCCAGCACCATCGTGCAATACGATTTCACGGACGGCTCGTCCAAGGTCAAGGATCTTTCCGGCAACGGCTACGATGCTACGACTAATTGTTCTATTGCCAACTCCGCCGTCTCCCTGACCCCGTCGTGCTCCGTCTCCACGCCGCTGGGATCCAAGGGCAGGAACTACACGCTTTCCTTCTCCGTGTTTCCGACAGCGAACACCACCGGCGCCTTGTTTACCGGCCCCGACTCTGCCCTACTCTCCGGCAACGGCACGTCTCCTGAGATCATGCTCGTGGCAGCCGGTAACGCCTTTGCGCTGAACTACTCCCTCCCGCGGAACACATGGATGCACGCCAGCCTCATCGGACGGGGGAACCGGACGTTCTTCGGCGTCGGCAACGGAACGGAGCTGGAGTTCCTGGCCAAGCTGGGGATCGACGGCGAGTACTTTGTCTGGGCGCCGATAGCGATCGAGGCGCCGCTGGCGACGATTGGGGGGGGTGGTTTTAGGGGGTTGATCAAGGATGTCAGGTTGGTGGATTATGCGTGATGTCATTTAACATCACTTAGACTGTTTATATAGCACAGCCTGGTGGATTGCATGCAATTATTACCATTCTTGCCCTGAGAGAAATAGATAGTGCGTACGGAGTACGGGTATTTGCTTCCAGAATGCGAATCGTGTATCAGGAAATATACATCCGCATCAAGTCCAAACTATCAATCATCTCCAATGTATAGACTTGCCAGAACCTCTTCCAAACCGTATCGTATCGTCGGCATAAAATCCTATTCGTAGACTTCATTCAACCTTCCAACCCGCGGGATCCTAGCGGCCAGCAGGCTTAGTTTCTACGCACGGAATCATTCATCGACAGCAAAGTCAAAAGAACGGATTGGTGTCCGGTATAAGCCAGTCCTCGTGGGGTCTGATCATCGACACGTGGGGCTGGGTTCGTGGAGCAGAGCAGAGGGTGGATCATGGATAGTCTCGATATTTCTGAGCAGTTTGGAGGATGATCTGGTCGAATAGATGGATACAATGTAGGATTATACCTCGATCGTAGCTCTACTGTCTCATGAGCAGAATTGTGAATCGTGAGTCAGTATATAGGATGCATCAGTTTCCACTTTCAGTATGATACAAGAATACAATTCCGGGACGATATAAATCCTCAGGTTTATATACAACATGATTTTATTCGATGACAGATAGTAGATAAATTGCTCATTTCAGCTAAATATAATCAAACCCTCTCGATATGTGTAACCGCCTCCTCCTTCTCCTTCATCACAACTCCCGCCCTCTCCGCCCCCTGCGCCCGATACGCCTCCACCCCCGTGCAGACATACGTCTTGAACTCCCTCACCGGAATCCCCGCTTCAAACATCTCATGAATCTCCTCAAGCGTCCGATCGCGCGTCTCCGGCAAGCAGAACAGCACAAACAGCACGAGCACCATGTTCGACCCGAACCAGATGTATCCGTACTTGGCGCTCCAGCCCAGCTGGGCCGGGTTGATGAAGTACGGCGCCGTGTATGTCCCGACCCAGTTGAGGAGGAAGTTCATTGCTGTTGCGAGACCGAAGGTCATCGGGCGGAGTTGGTTGTTGGGGTATTCACCGCCGAGGAGCCAGGCGGTTGGTGCTGTAAACGAATTAATGGGATTGCCAATATGTGTATGTATGTCTAGGGGATGGATACTCACCATACGCAACATACGCAAAAGTAAACAGCGCAATAAACGCAACGACCACTTTGCCAGATTCCGGACTGCCCGGCTTCGCGCTCCACACGATCGCAGGAATGAGCTGGAAGATGCCGCATGCCAGACAGCCGCACAGGATAATGGTGCGCCGGTCGACGACGCGCACGATGAACAGGCTGAATATCACGCCCAGCAGGCCCATGCAGGTGATCATGATCGAGAAGCCGAAGGAATTCTTCACCCCGGCCATTGTCAGGAAGTACGTCGTGTAGATGTTGACCCATGAGGAGCCTGATTGCTGTCAGTCTATGACATCTAGTAGGAGTAGGTAGTATCTAGTAGGCTAGACTAGACGCACCGTTTGCACTGTGGAAGCACACGACAGCAATAGACAGCAGGGACCGTCGACGATTCGTGCCCCGCCACATCTCCAGAAATAGATGCCTCCTGTTCGCGCGCACCTGCTCCCGCGTCGACTCGCGGATCTCGTTATACTCGGCCTGCAGCTCGCGCTCGTCAATGGCGGAATTGCGCAGCCGGCGCAGCGCCATCTCGGCCTCCTTCTCCCTGCCCTGCACCATGAGCCAGCGCGGGCTTTCGGGGAAGAAGATCATGGCCACGGACTGGATGGTCGGCGCGACGAAGAAGACGGCCAGCGGGATCTGGTACGCCAGCTTGCTGTTGATCGTGTGCGTGCCGTAGTCGACGCTGGCGCCGACGACGGATCCGACCGAGAGCATGATCTGGTAGATGCCCATGACGATGCCGCGCAGATGCGCCGGGGCGGCTTCGTAGAGGTAGAGTTGTCCGAAGGTCAGGTACCATCCGACGGCGATGCCTGGGATCGCATTAGCCTGAGTTCATAGAAGAAAATATGTCCAGGGGATAGCATACCCAGAATGAGCCGCGCGACGTAGAGCGCTCCTACGCTCGTCGTGCCCAGCATGATCGAGGTCGAAATCGCGTTCAGGATGGCGGCGGCCCATAAACCGCCTCGTCGGCCGACCTTGGAGCTGAGAGGGCCGACCAGCAGCGACGAAACGAAGGTGCCAATGGTCATGAGGGAGGAAATGAGCTGCTGGACCGTGGGCTAAACGACATGAGGATTAGTCGATCACCACGAAAGTAAGAACTATATCTGTCTTACGTCGATATTCCACGCCTTCAGCTTCGGCGAGTAATAGCCGTAAACCTCGAGAAAACCCGGCATGCTGAAGCGTATCAGTTTAGAATGACAGAAATGGATCGTCTTCACTCACGAGAGGAAGCCACCGACGAGTGCGTAGTCAAGGCCTAAAGACGTCAATTGAGCTCAGCCAGAAGCAGATCGTGATTACTGACCATATTGAAATGTCGCCATGGTGATGAAGGAGCAGATGAGAAGACATTTGACGTGGCTCCGCACGTCGAGTTTGAGGGGATTGGCAGTGATCTGGGCGGGTTGCATGTTGCACTGTAAAACTAAGTATCCGATTCAGGTAAATCAAGGTATACTACACTCTGCAATGTTCACCGACAGAGCAGTAGACACGTACAGGGATTTGAAAACCGAGATCGAGCAATTATATAAAACAGGCTATTAGCCCCAGTTTCGACAGCGGACTGCGCATTGCTAGGCGTCCAATCTGGAGCTTGGACTGAACGAAGACGATCTGGAGGCTACACCAATTAGGCAATTGATTTCCAGACCCCGCAAGTTTCGAATCGAACCGGTTGACCGTGCAGATTCAGCCGGGGGATTTCCAGTCTGACGTTTTACGTGAGATGACAACAAGCATGGCTTCGGCAGTTGGTCGTTCGCATTCAGCCGATGCAGCAAGTCAACAGGAGACATTTGTCATTGACGCCTTGGAAGTCTGCTTGGCTGATCCATAGTTCGACAGACAGCAAACCTGTCATGGAGTCACAAAGTTTACCCCACAACTTCATCGCAGCCACGCAGCGCTAATTTCCCGTTGGGAAAGCTAAAACAAGCTGACAGAATCTCTCTCGATGAGATACAACTGCCGACGCCCCACATCACGTGGAGAACAGGGAATTTCCCGGGTCTGGCATGCGCTGAAACAGCGGACGCCGTTCGTGTCTGGATACGATAGGCCTGTCATCATCGACTAATTTCCCCGGATTTTCGGCAGTCCGCTTCCATGTTGCGGGGGATGAGCGGGGCCCGGCAGAGAGAGAGGTCGAAATGCCGATTCAGCATATCGTCATGCTGTCATGCTGATGAGCGAAGATGCTGTCGAAGGGATAGGATATATAAGCCGGGTCCTCCTTGCAGGTCGACAGATCAGCACCAGAGAAGAAACAAGCATATAGGTACGTACAAATATACACAGAACATTCTTCTTTCGACGTCGATTTCACTACTAGATCTTACCATGGGCTCCTACACACCCGACGGCAACGGCGAACTGCGCCGCCAGCCGCTCAAAAACTCCGGTTCCATCGACCATCTGGAATACTTCGACGTCACGCCCATCATCGGGCGCGAGTACCCCACGGCCAAGCTCAAGGACATGCTGTACGCGCCCAACGCCGAGGACCAGATCCGCGACCTGGCCATCACCATCTGCGAGCGAGGCGTCGTCTTCTTCCGCGCGCCGCAGGACGACCTCACCATCGCGGAGCAGAAGCGCATCACCCTGATGCTGGGCGAGCTGACGGGGAGGCCCAAGGAGCACGGGCTGCATGTGCATCCGCTGTACCGGGATCCGAACAACATTACCATGGAGGATGGCACGACGGATGAGAATATGTGCGTTTCGCAATTTGCTCGAGGGAAGACTCGTACTGATCTGTCCAGCTACGTGATCAACGACGCAGCCACCAAGAAGCTGTATGCCACGATGAAGAACCGCACGCCGGCAACGGAGCCGCGAGACTTGGGGCGAGAATGGCACAGCGATTGTAAGCTTGTTCACGAGCACGGAGGACTCGACTGACCATAACAGGCCTTTTCGAAGAATGTCCGGCCGACTTCAGCTTCCTGCGCATGGAACAGACTCCTCCTTCGGGCGGAGACACGCTCTGGGTGTCGGGCTATGAACTGCAAGTTCCCTAGCAGACAGACAGCTCGATCGATCCTGCTAACCTCGACAGGTACGACCGCATGTCGCCGCCCTTCCGGCGCTGGCTGGAGACGCTGACGGCGACGTGCGCGCAGCCCGTCTTCCGCAGCGCCGCCGAGGCCGGGGGCTACGAGATCATGTCGCCGCGCGGCTCTCCGCTGAATGTCGGCGACAAGTTCGCGCCGGTGCACCCCGTCATCCGCACGCATCCGGTGACGGGCTGGAAGTCGGTCTTCGCGGGCGTCGGGCTGCATGTGTCGAGGATCAACGACGTCTACTCGTACGAGGACCAGATGATCCGCGAGTACATCCTGCGGCTGATTACGCGCAACCACGACTGCGTGGCGCGGATGCACTGGACCAAGCAGGCGGTGGCCATCTGGAGCAACGCGTGCACGCTGCATGCTGCGACGGTACGTATCAGCTCAGTCAGATACAGACTCAGTTAGCCTGGGAATACTCGACTAACATTAGTATTATTACCAGCCCGACGTCCACCTCGTCAGCGGCAACCGCACGGGCGTTCGCTCGTCAGGCGTCGGCGAGCGGCCATATCTTGATCCGGCGTCCAAGTCGCGTCGTGAAGCGCTGGGCCTGCCGCCGTACTAGACAAGCAGTGCTGGTAGATGGTCGATTCATGTAGTTAGAAATGACAATTGTGTTGTATCAGTCATTCTGCATCAGAGATATCCGAATACTCCGTACGCCGTAATGTCTTCCAATCCGATCGTCCGCATTAGCCAGGAGTAATCGGCAGAATCAGCGCTGTGATTGGCTGCTTCCTTATCGCGTCGCTTTCGGCAGGAGCGAGGGACGACGCGGGTCGCTCCTTCCCGATCGGTGATAAGATGCGCGCCTTCCGCATCGGGAAACGCGATGTAACGTCCGTGGCGCTAACCAGATCCGGCAGGCGATCAGGTGCAGCGAATATAAGACGAAAAACTTCGCAGCAAAACTCTCGCCAATTGCTTCGTTTCTGTTCATTTCAGCTAAATCTCGCCAGATGAGGGAGCTGGGCAGCTACTTCTCTGCAGCGCTGCTTGCTGCGGCCTCGCTGGCCGGCGATGCGCTCGCTGCACGCGCGTCGTCCGCCCCCGCCTCTGCCCCGACGGGCGCGACGTACGCCTCTGGCTTCGACATCACGTCCAGCTGGGGCAATCTGAGTCCGTACAAAGACGCACCCGGCTTTGGCCTGCCCAAGGGCGTGCCCTCCGACTGCGAGCTGTCGCAGGTCCATGTCCTGCACCGCCACGCCCAGCGCTATCCCACGGCCTACCCGCTGGACGGCGAGGGCATGCAGAACTTTGCCTACAAGCTCTCCAACTACTCCGCCGCCCATCCTGGGGAGCCCGTTGGCACGGGGCCTCTGGCCTTCTTGAACCACTGGAAATACCAGCTGGGCACAGACTTGCTGCTCGAGACGGGCGCTGCGACTGAAGCTACCTCGGGTGCCGACTTCTGGGCCAAGTACGGCCGTCTGCTGTACCGTGCTGGTCCTGGTGTCTCCGCCTGGAGTCCCGAGCTGAATGTCTTCCCCAATGGCACGGCACGCCCCAAGCCTGTGTTCCGCACGACCTCGCAGGCTCGAATTCTCGAGAGCGCCAGATGGTGGTTGAGTGGTTTCTTTGGCAACGTCGGCGCCAACAGCTCCTACTCGCAGTACGACCTCGTTATTATTCCCGAGGTCGACCCGTTCAACAACACCCTGGCTTCCTACGAGTCGTGCCCGGATGATCCGTTTGCGGGGTGGGTGATTATCATCGTGGCGTAATCTGTACTTTCGCTGACAATGATGTAGGGACTCGACCGCTGAAGTGTTTATTCCGCGGTATACGAAAAATGCGCACGCCCGCTTGTCCGCCTTCCTCCCCGCCGGCTTCAATCTGACTGGGATGGACGTCTACGCCATGCAGAATCTCTGCGCGTACGAATACGCCACCTTCAGCGCCTCCTCTTTCTGCTCGCTCTTTACCGAGCAGGAATGGCGCGACTTCCAGTACGCCATCGACATCCAGTTCTACGGCGACTACGGTTACGGCGCCACGTCCGGCCGCGCCCAGGGCATTGGATACGTGCTGGAGCTTGCCGCTCGCCTGCAGCACAAGCTGATCTACTCCAGCGACACGAGCATCAACTACACCTACGACGACAACACCGCCCAGTTCCCCCTGGAGCAGCCGTTCTACATGGACATGTCGCATGACGACATCATCGTCTCCGTCATCACCGCTCTGGGCCTGAATTACTTCAAGTATGGCAACCACGGGCTCCCCGGCGACGTCGACCATGCCGTCAACACGACGTTCCACCTGAACCAAATCACCCCGTTCGGCGCGCGCTTCATCTCCGAGATTTGGACCTGCCCCAGCGAGAGGAAGTCTTTCACGGACCTGGACCCGGTGCTGTACGAAAATCCCGACCTCTCGTCCCAGAACGACACCACGGATTATATCCGGTTTGTGTTGAACGGCGCCCCGGTGCCGCTCGACGGGTTGGTTGGCTGCGAGGGCGTTAAGGATGGTTTCTGTCCGGTGAAGAAATTTCTGAGCGGCGTGCCCACGCTGAAGAAGCAGGCCATGTATCAGCAAGCTTGCTTTGGGAACTATACGACGACGGGGCAGGTTGGGAACGGGCAGCCGCCGCAATAACTTAGCTGTATAAATATATAAACAGTACATAAATAAATATCGCTTGGTCATGCAATAACCACACTAATTCCTGTACAGAATGAAGATAGAGAACATGAGCAATCCATACTACTTAGGAGAGAAAGCGTAGTATAAACATTACCAGCCTATCGTATTACATTTAATTTACTACGACCATCGAATAAAACTCCTGTTTGTCAGCATCAATGCGTCATGTCATGCTGACTTCTGGCAAAATACTCCGTAGTCAACCCCAGCTTTCCCCACACTTGGGGCTCTCCTATCCCGATCGATCCGCATCCCGGTTTTCAGATATATATATATTAACGCTCTCGTAGAAACTATCATTTGTCATCCTCCACCTAGCCCCACATGCTTCCCCTCTCGGAGGATAATATAAGAAATGTTACACCACTGTAGAAAAAGAAGACGTTCGCGTGTTTGTCGGTAGATATATATTTGAACTTCAGCATCTCGTAGATTCTGACTTGCTGTCATCCATCATATCTTATCAGAGTTAGACTGTACTGTGTATATACAGAATGGACACCACCTTCAAAACCATCACCGTCAAACCCCTCCACCCAACCTTCGCCGCCGAAATCCAAGGCGTCGACTTTTCCAACCTTTCTGACGAGACCTTCGACGAGATCCGGGCTGCGCTGGCGAAGGTGTGTACCTCCCTTCCCTTCGCTAGAAACATCCCATTTTAATCTCTGTGGTGCACGCAGTACGGCGTCTGCGTCTTCCGCCGCACCGGCCTCGACGACGAATCGCATATCGCTTTCTCGCGCCGCTTCGGCGAGCTTGACAATATCAGGCGGTACATGGTCGGTGGTCGCAAACCGCGGTACAAGCACTACGAGCTTTTTGATGCCGGGAATGTGGATGAGAATGGCAATGTGCTGGATCCGGAGAGTCCGAGGGCGCATTATGGGAGGGTAAGACACATACTTTCTGAGAGGTTCACTGCGTGTTGAGTTGATATTTGAGTATTTTTGCTTATTTTTTTTGTGTTTGTAGGGAAATGCTCTCTTCCACGTCGATTCGAGTTTCAATCCCCGCCGCGCATCATACTCGCTGCTTCGCGCCGTGCAGCTCCCGCCACCTGGCAACGGGGGCAATACCGATTTCGCAGACTCGCGTACTGCCTTCGAGGAACTGCCCAAAGATCTAGCCCGAGAACTGCTAGAAAACGACTATGTCGGCGCGCATTGTCTCGCGCATTCGCGCAAAGTCGCGTCTCCGGAATTCTTTAAAGACCTGGACGCGGCCAGGGAGAAGATGGCTCGTCATCGCATCGTCCAGCGCCATGAACCGAGTGGGCGGATGAATTTGTATATTGCTGCCCATTGCCATCATATTGAGGGCGTCTCGCCTGAGAAATCGCAGCAGCTGCTGGATACACTGATGAGACATGTCACGCAGGACAAGTACGTCACCAGCATCGTGTGGGAAAATCCTGGGGACATGATCATCTGGGACAATCGCTGCGTGCTGCACCGCGCGACGGGCGGAAGCTTCGAGGGGAAGTATATTCGGGATTTGAGGAGGACGACTGTGCATGATGATAGCCCGACGGCTTGGGGGTTGAATCAGGTTGATGAGAAGGCGGACGATTGGGTTTCGAGTGTTGCCCATGCGACTAATAATGCGAGGAGTGTCGAGGTGCACTAGCCTTGTTATGATTGCAGTCACTTGATTTTTCCAATAAGTTGGATGCATCTAGATGAATATAAGTACCAGAGACTCATTTTGTTACTAGTTGACTTGATTGTGCTAGACAGAAGATACAAGCTGACATGATTTTTACCCAGAGTCAATATTGTACAATATATATTGTAGAATAATCGTGTCACTGAAGTAGAACTGCATCTACAAGTGTTATATTCTCCTTCTGTCAGGACTCTAAACCTATTAACTAGACTCCATTATTATCTTTATATTAGGATCTTTAGGAAAGGTACTACAATATAGTACAATTATTCTCGGAATGACGACTAATCTCCACCCACGACTACCTCCTTATACGGCACCACAACCACATCCTTCAACAATCCATAATTCCCCGCTGGCGGCGGAGGCCCTCCAGCAACAGGATCACTTGGCCCTGTTCCCGACGTCTGCAACTGATACCAGATGGGCCGGAGGACATTGCCCAGAGGAGTCGCCACGACGGCTTCGACCACGTTCGTTCCGTGAACAAGTGTCTGTCCGATATCTGCTTTTGCGGCTGTGACGTCCAGAGGCGGCAGTTGATGTCCATTCACGCTGACGCGGAGGGTGTGTACCACGAAGCCAAAGTCGATGATTGCGCCGTCGACATCGACGCCGTCAGAGGGAGGCCACTCAAAAGAGGTAGAATAGTAGCCTCTTCCTGAGACATTCTGCAGCCCCGGAATCTCCTGCCACGAGACAAGCCGGGGGAGATGGTGCGTTGTGTCGTATTTTCTAGCGCCGCCCTCGATGTCGGACAGGTTCGATGGCGGGTCCCAGTGTTCGACTGTCAAGGTCCAATTCTCCAGCGTGATGGGCGAACTTGGACCAGTGGAAGAACCTGCTTTGTACCGTTTGAGACCGTGTACGAAGGAGAGGATGACCCGGGACCGACTTTCAGGACAATGTTGCCGTCTCCCGAGGGTGCAACGTCCAGGATCTCATCTGACACATCAGTGAGATGCGTGTGAGGATAGGAAGACGAGTTCAGTGGTTCCGGGAGGAATGCCACGATGGTAGATTGATTCCCTGCCAGTTTGATCGGAATCGACGTCGAGTTCTCCGACTGCGTGTACGTGAGGATAGAAGTTTGCTCGCCCGTCCAGGCGTTGAATTCATACGGGATCCCAGTCAAGTTAATTCAAGCGTGCCTTCGGAATACTCCTCGCCAAGTGGTGATTCCATTGCGTCGTTGTACACGAAAATGTAATCCTCATTCGTCTGGTTGTCTGATCGTCTGATCGTGAACCATGTTCTGTTGGTGGACAGTCTTGTCGCTGGCAAGATCCCCAGTGATGCCAGTGTCGAAGCCAGTCCGTCGTACGAGTCTGTGACATGGACATTTGGCAGCGACGTGGTTTCGTTCAGCGAGTGTTGTGCATCCGCGATACTCTTCGGGTCCTTGGTTCCAAGATATGACGACGGAAGACCGCCAGAGAAAATGATTGGGAGACCGGCATGAGCAAACTCGACGAGTTTCGACACGCCGTCAACGGTGAGCGAGTCGTTGGCTCTGACGACCATCGCCCGGAAGGCCTGCGCATCAGGAGCGAGAACGCCATCCTCGACTCATGCTGTTGGCAGCACAAAGTTGTCCGGGCTTAGATACTCGTACGAGTAACCTGCATTGTTAGCCTGAGTCCTCTAAAATATGATGAAAATAATCTCACCCTTTTCTTCCAAGTCTGTCGGTTCGTATGTCCTGTTCGTTATGTGCCCTGGATACGTGGTGATTTTCTGCCAAAAAGCGACGTCAATCTTCGGCGTTCCAGACTGGAGTATGTAGTTGTTCCGCGCGACGAAGTCGATCTGATCGCGGTAAAACTCCCAAGCAGGTTCGTGTGGACCATGCATCGAAGAGTACTGATAGTTGAACGTGGTGAACACCGGCCATGTCGTATTGCCGTACTTCAAGACAGCCAGGCGTCAGCACTGTAAATACATTCAGGAATGAGGGAATCTCACATTTCCGGAATATGGAAATCCATGGAACACAAACTGGTTAATAGACCCAACGAACGAGCGTTTCGTCTTCCAGAGCAACTCGGGCAACGTCTGAGCGAACGCCTCGCCGCGAACAGCACCGCACTCAGACGAGACGATACGTCTGCTGGCAAGATTCGCAGGGCCTGCGTACTGACGATACCCGTCGATCAGGTCGGAAAAGTCGAGCGATTCGCATTCAGGAGCATCGACAGTGGGGATGTTTGCGAGCTATAAATGTCAGTTGCGCATTCTGACATTTGAGGTAACCCGTACCATGTCCATTGGCAGGTTGTATGATACTTGGGCAGAAAACTCTAGACCCAGGTAGTCTTCGGCCCACGTATTTAGATATTTATGATATTGCGCCGCAAGCTGATGCCATTAGCAAGTTCCTGTCGTATAGCTGCGGCAGACTCACCGTCTTTCGATAGTCCGCAATATGACTGTTTCCGTTATCAGGCTCATCGGTAACCCACCAGACCGGCGGATTCGATTGCTTTGCATGACCATTCCGGTGGAACAGTATAGGAAGCCACTTGGATATTGAATAACCGTGATCGGCCTGGAAGAGGCTGGACATGTTTTGTGTCCAGTACACATTCGCTTCGATTTCAACGCTGTCCTCCCAGCCGTAGTTTCCTACATCCATGAGCAGTTCCCGCGTGCCGTTCTTTGAGGATGTGCTGTTCCCAGAAGTTGGTCGTCGTGTGTGCGCCAAGTTCTGAGAAATGATCGACCGCCCACGAGCCGTTCTGCGCAAGAGATTTCGCCGGAGTCTGTGGTCCACCCAGATCTTCAGGCCCATCCTGTGCTCGGTAGAGGGAGTGGATGAGATAGATAGCGAAGACGGTGTAATTTAGCCCTTGAACATTGCCGTCGAATTGAACTTCCAAGTGCCCGTTTGCATCGACCTTGCTGGTAACGTCCGTCAGGCTGGATGTAGCCAGCGTTATCTGCGTCCGGTTAAGTGGGAGATCTCCGGGTAGACCTGGTGCAGCTGACGTGAGAACCTCCGACTTCGTCGCCAACGCAGTTACCGCAGCTTCCAGTTTTCCTGTGCCCCATCCTGGCAGGGTGTCGTTGGAAGTACCTCTCTACTGGCACAGATACGTTGAAAGCGACGAGATCCCACATGAGTCCATCAGAATTGGCTGGGGCGGGCACACCTGTCCCCTGATTCGGTCCCATGGCGAAGTCCATAATCAGATTGTTGTCTTTGTGGGCTTGTGCCATGGCCTTGAAGAGAGTGTCTGTCTAGAGTCAGCAATGCTCAATAACTTCATTATCGGACCAGAACATACTCCATGCCTCTGTTCCAAATCCATATGTGGCCCATGAAACCGGAGCAGCGGTTCCTCTTCCTGCATTTGACGGCGGACCACCGTACAGATAGTAACCTAGAGCCTCCAGTCCAGCAGCGCCTACATTGCCAGCAGCCTGAACGTCGCGGGCAACGATTGCAGGGTCAACCGAAGCATCCGGAATCCAGTATCGAAACTTGGGTCGCACGTGGACGGATGGGTTTGAAAAAGTCCCTTTGTCCACAGGGGCATTGACTGAGGGATCTGGGCGATTCTTTTGCAAGGCTCCGGCCAAGGGCCAACAGTTAGAAAATGTTCTAAGACAATATAGACATCATCCGAACGATACGGAGGTCCACCAGACACGCTATTGGCAAAGTTGACAAGAAAAATCATCCAGTCCGTCACTGTCTTATATTGGATAATACCGTTGTTGTGGGGTATTCTGATTTTTCATCGCGTATTCGAACTTGGTCATGGCAGGAGGCGCTATGTTCTAAGAGAAAGAGTACCAAGTCAGGGTCAGGGTTCGGTGCGAGAGAGACGGAAAGAAGGAGGCTCAAGTCATCACTAGTCTGAGCCAATTCGGGGTGCTCCAATATTTTGTGAGACACATATTTGGCCTGACGATACAAAGCGGTCAAATGGAGATAAGAAATATGCTTGACATTGCATGGTTGGACGTGATTCCGCACGTTCCACATCTGGCGCCAGAAAAGATCTCCAGTATCTGTGTCTGTCTCGTTAGGGTAAAAGGATGGAAGTTGACTATGACTGTCGAGAATCCTTCCGAGCTCATCCAGATATTTGAGAAGCAGGTCCTCCCCAGAAATATGCTCCTTGGTCAGCTGATTGTAACAATGGAGGAAGTTGCCATAGTATGGAGAAATGACTGTACGCAAGTAGTCATTCTTCGTCCTGGAGAATTTGAACTCTGCCAGACATAAGCGGCTGAACTCCTTAGTAAAATTAAAGCTCGTGAGTCTAGCCTTTATTGGGCTAATTATCAAGTCGTCTTGAAGGTACTCTCGCACAGTACGATGAAGGAATTGGACCTCGTATTTGAAATAGAGGTTGTCGGAATGCTTAGTAGGTACCATCTCCAAGAGCCCCTTCGACAATGTATCGAGCTGGCATCGTAGATCTTGATGTCTTATTTTGATTTCCTTGTCAGAATAACCTCGGACGGGGCCCTTAAATGGGAAACCGGGTCTTCAAGGTCGTCAAGCCAAGAGAAGATAAGAGAATTAAGGGGAAACCCACTACGAGTTGCGATTAGAAATATTTTGTCAAACCTTTTGCGATTGGCGGGGTCAATAGAACCCAGTAGTTTGTCGAACAATTCATCCAAATCTTTAGGAAGTGCCTTCAGCTTCTGTCGTAGAGCCGAAGGTGAGTCATGGTGACCAACGCCATTCAGAAGTGAGTAGACGACAAGGCGAACCCATAGGAATACGCCATCTGCCATTGTCGTTCACCAGATCCAAATATATGTCTCTGATTCTGTTGAAGTTGACATCTCTTTCAAATTTTTCACAGCAAAATCGATGAATATCGCGACGAGTGAGCTTGTGGAGGTGAATTCGAAGATTGGGATTATCAGAGAAAGTGCTCAAGAACGCAGTATGCGGTCGACTGCTGACACAAATCTTGATATCCCCAGAGTTAGCCCAATTCTGGAGATCCCGTGCCAGTTCCCAATGTTCGACACTTTCTCCTTCATATTCATCAAGGCCGTCGATGAAGAAACAGAAACGATGTTTTGGGAAGGTCTGTTTGCCTATCAGGCGGTTGAATGCCGCCTTTATCTCAGGCAACCGAAATGGAATACCGTCGAAAACTCCTTCGGTTTCAAGCATGTTCCACTGGTCTGGAAAGATCTCCTGGATGAGATCAGGGCACTGCTTCAAAGTCTCGAAGAGAAGAGCTCTATAGAGTCCCTCAAGTGACATCTGTTAGTTTGTCCACAGAGTTCCAGAAAAAGAAATTCGCAAAAACCAGCTTTTTGTCGCAGGCCCAGTCTTCAAGCTCTCGTCGAACACGGGAATGTTGAAAGAGAAATTTCAGTAGAGTAGACTTCCCAGACCCGGCTTTTCCAGAAATATAGAAAATCTGACCGCCTGAATTAAGCCACTTCAGGAAAGAGTGTCGCGTACGTTGTCGCATTACTGGTTCTTCGTCATCATTTTCCCCTGTGACACTGGCTGCGCAATCGCTTCGGTCTTCGAGAAACCATCTGAAAGTTCCTTTCTCCGCGTCTGTGATATTGTCCTCGCGGCTATTCATAGATTTGAAATATAGCCGACGCAGAACACGATTCTCTCGCGACATGGATGTCGTCATTGACTGCAATCTAGACAGAGAAGAGCGAATCTCTGTCAATAATTTTATCTGCTCCGCTTCATTTATTTGTCGGGTTTCCGCGTCCTCTTTTTGTTCCTTTAGTAGCTTTTGAATCGCCTTCCCTAGTTCTTTTCGAAGACCAGCGAGCTGGCTTGCACTTTCGGTACGCATCTGTAATCCTTCATTCTCCATCCTGTCAAGCTGCGTCTTGGTGGATGACTGTCGCTCACTGTCATTCAAGGTTAGTAATAGGTGTATACAGACAGCAGCGGACTCGTACCAGAGAATGAAGTTCACCCGGAGGAGAATCTGTGATCGGTAGCTATCCAGCCTCTTCTCAATAGACGCTATCTCTTTCTCTTTCCTCATGCTTGCCAGTTTTACTTTGAGACTTTGCCACTTCGAGTTCTTTTCGGTGGCCTTAAGTTTCTCTAGGATTTTCGAGAAGTCCTGGGACAAGTCGTGGCAGTTGTCGGCGAGGACGATTAGAGCCTTTTTGTGTTTGGTTTTTCCTTCCACATCAGAAATTAAACCTTCCGTGGCTTCTTGGAGGTCTGCAAGGATTGTGCTGATGCAGGCGTTCTCGGAGGTCGTTCCATTGGGCGATTTGTAGACTTCATAGGCCCCTGTAATCACCTTCCACGAGAAGTCGATAAAAGTGAATAAGTGTGCATCATTCAATTCGAGACTTGTATCCTCGCCTGCGCCATCGGTACTTTGAAATGGACAGGATAGCCTCCCAAGATTTCCTGGTTCTTGCCTGTGGACCGATTCGTCGGGTGGAATAGTGGCATCATCCGAGACGAACAAGACGGAGCCAGCCAGCTGCAGATATAGCCTTCCGGCCCTTAAGTCGAAATGGCTTTCTCCCCAGAGCCGATTTATCTCGGCATCTTGCATCTCGAATAGCACATTTGGAGGTACAAAGACAGGCTGCAATGCCACCGTGTCGACTCCTATGACATTTAGCTGATGGGCATTGATCAGCCACATCAACGGCCCGGATCCCTGAGCCTGTGTCAAGATCAGTGACCATCTGTGTGCTGGCTGTGGTCGGCACAAGATGGAGTTTGCTGTTCATCGACAGTGATGAAAGATGGAAGCGTAAGAAGGCTCGGATTCCTAAGAACTGTACTGTACATACAGGAAGGTAAGAGAAATAGGCGTTCTACCTTTTAGGCAAGACGCTAAACTAAAAGAGGCAAGAGGCAGCCAGTCACTGCAACATTGGCTTGCGACAGACAGGTCAAAATTACAGTGTTGAAGATCATCATGGTCAATAATGGCCAGAACTCTATCATAATGTCTTCAGGTAAATAATTCGTTAGATGTCTTAAACAAGTTTTGCAATTCCTGCCTAGTCCTATTGTTCTGCCGTTCAATGCCATTCAGGTAGCTTCACAGCTATATAGATGTAGATAAATATTTCCATCTATGCCCAACGTGAAAAAAAAATCCAGGCAAAAATGCTACCGAACTTGGGTCTTCCCATTCAATTACTATCTGTCAAAGGTTTATTCCCTTTCCATTACCTAATGGTGGCTCATCCTTTATCTTTTGTATCAGAAGCACCCATGTTATGTCGTTTGAATAGTATCGAGTCAATTTACTCGACTATTGGCAGGTCAAGCTCCAGTCGCTTTCAGTAATCTAACTGCACAGGTATGTGTGGAGTCACCATTTACAGAGTAATCCTGTTATCTTCTTCAGCGTCATGTGACAACTCTGTAACTCCATCGTTGGAGCACATGGGTGGTCCATTGTTGTGAGACGGTCAAGTGTATGGACCATCCATGTAAGTAGGGTGGAGCCTCCTTAATCTTAGCTCATTCAAGCATCTTCCACGTGTGTTTATTACGGCATTGCCATAACACATTTATCAATGCATGTAGAGTAATAAAAGGTGCAAACTCACTCGCTGATTGGCTGCGGACAGGTGCAGAGGCGTGGAGTACCTGCTCTTCCTGAAGATATCGGGCTAGCTTGTCTCAGCTTGTTGATCCTCGGCAGTGTGGTACTTCATCCTTTCCGAGGGCTGTATATACTCCATACATGGATGATCACGCTAACACCTGGATCCAACCTTTCTCTTCTAAACATGGTTCTGATTCTGTTGCTGATACTGGTTCTCTGTCTGGGCAATCTGAGTTGAGGACAACAGACAAAAGCCATGACAAATACTATCAGAGCTCGTGTATTGTCGCAGCGATTTCTCGTAGAGATAGCAGAGTCACGACGATAGCTGCGGGGGCGGCTAAGTTTCACTAAGCAGGGAACTAGAAGCTTTCCTTTGAAAGAGACACTAGTTTATAGATTGCATAGCAGCCCGGTGGAGATTAAGTGCATGTTCTTTCCAAGACCTCCCTTCAATGGTTCAGCGCTGTTGCAGTAACCCTTCGGTGTTTACGGCAAACCATTTACGGTGATCCCGGAAAAACAATAAAGTTGTGCGACCAAATACCTCTTTGGGACTAGCGCTCCAAACGTGCAATTAAAGTGAAAGTGGCTGTTTTCGCGAATTTTCTTGGCAGATAACTATCCCTCTTTAGGCAGAGAGCAGGGGGCCAGTAACCGGGCTCTGTGGGGCTTGGGGGCGGAAAGCTAACCTTGAATGTGGGCGGGCACGCATCTGAGTGGCCATCTGAAGATCTCCATCCATCTCGACCAGGAGACAAGACATCATTAAGGTTCATCGCGTTCCTGAACACAATTTTCTTTATTTAGGAACAACTCGACAATCATGCTTACAGGGTCCACAGTCTACGCATCTCGTGTTTTACACGGCTGGATGGAGTATGTAGTTCTGCTTCTTGACGATAATAAAAGGCCTATGGCCTCCCTCCCTGAATTGGTAGCTCGAAAACTCAGGAACAATCCTCTCCTCTTTCTACTCACTCCTTTCTTCTACCTCACTGATTGGACTCCGTGCGATGCGCTTGCTCGAAATCACTCTTCTGCTAGACCTCTTGGGTCTGGCGACTGCTCTGCCAGCACACCATTCAACGACTGCCTCATCTTCACACGTCGCATCTTCATCACTGTCGACTCACACTGATTCATCTCTGTCGACTCATACTGATTCACCTCTGCCGACTCATATTACTTCATCTCTGCCGACTCATAGTACTTCATCTCTGCCAACTCACAGTGCTTCATCTCTGCCGACTCCCACTGGCTCATCTCGGGCGACTCCTTCTGGTTCATCTCGGGCGACTCCCAGTAGCTCAGCTCGGCCGACTCCCACTGGTTCATGGCAAATTGTCTCGTGTTCTGACCCTACTATTGCGAATGCCGCTGCAGCTCCGTCTAGCAGATGGCAAGCTGCCGATACCGATGATGCCTGGAATGCGGCCGTTGAAGCGTGGACCGGTGGACAATCGCAGTCCGGAGGGGTTTCCTTGCCATTTTCTGCCTTTATCAGCAACTTCTTCCACGGCCCTGAGAGCTGGAACTGCCAGGACGTTGGCAATGTGCCGTGCTCGACGGTCGTTCAGTGTGATCAAGTCGACCATCCTGCTGGCTTTTTGATCCTGAACTCCTTTTCTTCGGTTCATCAGGTGAGCTCGACAATATATATCATCCCATTGCATCGCCATATGTATATTCATCATTAACATTGATTTCGCATGCAGCTCTACCAACACATGGCTGGGGCCCTCGACGATGCCCTTGCGCAAATGACTCCTAACCTGGGAACCTTTGCTCAGACATTCGCTCCTCAACTCCCCAGCGATACAACCGTTATAAATAACATTCTCAATGGCATCGGAGCGGCCGTTGGCATTTTCAGCTCGTATTCATGGAACTTTTGTACGTGTTGAACTTCATTCCTCCCCGGGAAATCAAGGCTTTCGTTCTGACATGTCATTAGTTCTCAGTTCATTTTTCAAGAACAATGCAGTTATGGCTCTTACGCAAGACACAATTAATAATATAATTAGCTTTGCGATCGGTACTGCTAGAACCAACCTTCCCGCGTGAGTCACACCCATGAGAATCAGAAACTGCATCCCACACTAATAGGTGTGGTTTCCTCAGCACACAGAACGCGCTGCAAACACAGAACTCAGTATCATCAGCTCTCGGCACCATTTTCGGTGCGTGGAAAGGTGCTGAAACCGGCTATCTGTCGGCGATTTTCTCCGGGAATTCGCAAAACAACTCAATTTCTGATCTCTACACCATGATCAAAAACGGAAGCATGACTGCTATTCCTAACGATATCGACCTGAGCAACATCACACTCCAAGCCCAAAAGATCATGTACGGTCAGTTGATCCAGAGTGCTTGGACTGTTGCACCACAGGGTCTTCACCCCTTTATCCTGTAAGTATTTGCGCATCCTCAAACCTCATCTGTTAGGACACCCGGCTAAACCCCACATTTAGGCTGACCAACGACTCCTGCGGTCCTCCTTCTGAGGATATTAAGCGGAACGTCCCCACCGACGTCATTGGCAAGGCACAGGTTTGCAACAACGGGCAGGCTGCATATATTATGACCACCGTCCAAATACCAGGGGATCAGTGGCCGTTTGGGACGCTGCCTGGTGGCACTGTTGACGTTCTTGATGGGACCAAATTCGGCGGAGTGACCCTTGACGATATCTTTATCAGCTCGTACCAGGCATACCAGCTCAACAACAACACCAACGGGTACCAGATGCCTGATGAATCCCGCTTCATTGACGGACATGGAACGGAAGGCGACTACATCTTCCAAAATGGCATCAGAACTCCTGGCTTCTTTAACCTGCCCATCTGCACCGACGTCAATGCGGCTGTGGAGGCTTCTTCGCAAAACAATCCGAATTCCAAGTGGTGGCCTTGCGACACTCCACAGGGTTACAACACTGGAGGAACGAACATTGTACGTGGAAATGCATTTCTTTCTTTCTTCCTTCTTTTTCGAACTGACAAATCATTCACAGCACGTCAACAACGGATGCATTTTGATTAACGGAAACCCGACATGCCACCCCGACTCCCAAAACATCCCCGACAACCAGCAGCCTAACAACACTGCGACCATCTACGCTGGGTTCAGTGGTGACAGCACGATGTACAAGGTCCAGGCCGGCTGCAAACTCACGGCTGTCTGGCCGCACAACTATGGCGACATTTACTTCGGCGCCGACAACTGTCTCTACGACTCGCAGGGGAACCGAATCTTCGGCCAGTGCTGCGGGCCCAACCACGATTTGGTCACGAACCCGTACTGGGGTAAATAAACGAACAAATAAATGATTCTCATTACCGCTGCTACTCTGAACTCTTGAGACGGCCCTGGAGGCTGCCTGCTGTCCGGAGTCAAGGGTCGAAATGCTTTCTTTCTCCAAATCTCGACAAATAAATTAGCATCATCAGCTCTAGTTATTGAATTGACACATTTTCGCTCAATATGTGAAGTACACAATTATTTATTTATTTATTTATTTATTTATTTATTTATTTATTTATTTATTTATTTATTTATTTATTTATTTATTTATTTATTTATTTATTTATTTATTTATTTATTTATTTATTTATTTATTTATTTATTTATTTATTTATTTATTTATTTATTTATTTATTTATTTATTTATTTATTTATTTATTTATTTATTTATTTATTTATTTATTTATTTATTTATTTCTATTTATTTATTTATTTATTCATTTATTTATTTCATCTGAGTTTTTTTTTTCACTTGTTGCATTCAGTTATTCGTCAGTCTGTGGAGGCGGCGATTCTCTTGCTCTGTAAAATCTTTTGATAAAAGCAAGGGCGAAAGAAGCAGGAGAAAAGCATAAAAAGAATAGCTCTTGTTCAATTCGAAGGTAGAGTTCAAGAGACATGGTAAAGATGTCCTGAAAAAGGGGGCGTAGTTCCTTCTTATCTTTATCCATGTCTAAGCTTGGGCTTAAGTCTATTCTCCTTCACTTTTTGTTAACAGAGAACGTTGTCATGGACAGTGCCGGAGCTACGGGATATAGCAGATGGTGTTTTCTCTGTTTCCCTTGTTTGCTCTTTCTCTTTGTAGCTTGGTTGTCGCTGCTGGTGATGTCCCTCCCCGCCTGCGGTGCAGTGATTAGTGTTGTCGCAGTGAGAAGGATGCTCTTTTGCCAGACGAAGAGTATGAGGAACCTGCAGAAACTGCTGCTAGCAGGGAAACTGAACAAGCATTCTATCTAATGACCAGCTGCTCCCACGGAGTCGTCATAAAAGGGATATGTGGCGACAATCTACCTGACAAGTCTTTTACGATTTTGAACTAAGGAAACCCAATTACCTCGATAATCTACTCCGTCAACCTCTATAGACTTATAGAAACACGCAGATGCCCATGAAAAGTCCAACAATCGGTACGGAATTCGCAGCGTGCCTCATCCGATGTAAGGCGTAGTTGCCTTATTACCGCGCAGCTGGGGACGCTGTATGAGATCAACAGATTTCCGCCCATGTTCACCATCGTTTCAACTCTGGTTATACATTCCGGATTGAACTCACTCATTGGTTGAGGGAATTCTCATGTAAACCTCTCAGGATTGATGCCATTAGAAGTTTGTACTGGGGAGAAAATCGCAGGCTGGCAATTCACTGAGCAAACCTGATCGTAGGTACACTTGCGGCGGCTGTAAATTCCATCTTTCTCCCACTCTTGATTGTCCAGCCTGTACTTATCAATCAGGCGTAGGATGGACTACGGGACTACTAATTTCTGCCTGTTCATCCCGAGTCCTTCCTCTAAGTTCTTTTGAGTGCCAGGGTCGTCTCTTGCCGGCAGGAATACCTCGTATTCAAGCGGACGACCTGCCAAGATTAATTTATTATGTTGCACTGTTAGACCTCCTTTGTATATCACGAGATCTTGGATTGTTTCCCCCAGGTGAAATGGTTTCCCCATATCTCCACTGGATTCCCACATTAACCCCTGTCAACCTCCACATCGTCTCCCCGCATTTTGATAACTAGCTGCAGATCCAGGTTGTTCTAGCTCACATGGATGCAAGTATATTGCACTCGTCCATCGAGGATTGTCGAATATATAAATCCGGAAGTGATCGACCAGGATCTCGCGATCAAAACACATCAATCATCATCCACATCTTCTCACATACAGCTCAATTTACTATGCAAAATGGCTGACAGTAAACGCGGTGTGCTTCAGCATTGGAAATGTCTCGCAGCGTGCTCTCTCATATCCATGTCAACCGTTCCAGTACGGGATGGATTACGGCTTGATCAGCGGGTTGCAAGCTATGATTGGTTTCCTCA
Organism: Rasamsonia emersonii CBS 393.64; assembly: GCF_000968595.1. NCBI lineage: Eukaryota > Fungi > Ascomycota > Eurotiomycetes > Eurotiales > Trichocomaceae > Rasamsonia > Rasamsonia emersonii. Next base: position 62,705 of record NW_013563216.1, read on the forward strand.
AGGTAGTTTACGGTGCTCTTCTGATTCAAAAGACTAATATTGTAATAGGTATTTGGATATGAAGACCCGAAAACCCCAATCGGCTATAATATAAGTGCTACTCGCCAACAGCTGATATCGTCCCTTATGGTGCTTGGGGCATTCGTGGGCTCTACTTCTGCAGGTGCCAGTATATCTGGCGATCTATTGGTGTCGCTAACAAGCCAGGCTTTATATCTGCCAAGATCAGCTGCAAGCAGTCTCTTTGGATTGCTAGCGGTATGTATTGCGTTGCAAATATTATTATGATGGCTACGACCAGTATCGGTGGCCTCTACTTCGCCCGTCTGCTAATCGGGCTTGCGAACGGGCTATTCATGACTTGTTCTCAGCTTTACCTGCAGGTGAAGGCGTTGTCCCAGAAGACATAACTCTATGGTTACTTATTCTTTTAGGAATGCTCCCTAGCTCGCTACCGCGGCATGGTAATCGCAGCTTTCGATTTCTAGATCTCGATTGATACACTGGTTGGCACGATTGTCGACAATTTTACTTCCAAGATTTTTACTCGGGAGTCTTACCTCATTCCTCTGGGGATAATCTACATTGTTCCCGTTATTCTCACGGTCGGCATGTTTTTTGTCCTGGAGTCACCTCGCTGGCTAGCTCAACAAGGTCACTACGAGGACGCTCGCAGGACTCTCATGTGGCTGCGTCCAAAGGAAAGCAACATTGAAGAGGAGCTTCGCGGCATTGTCACAGCAATCGAGGTCGAAAAGGAGAATGGCCAGGGCATTACCTTCTGGGACCTGTTCAGGAATTCCGTCGATCGACGACGTACTTTTCTGGCTATTGCAGCTATCACCACGCAAGCTGCATCGGGAGCCATGTATATGATAGGTTAGAGTCTCATTTGTCGCCGAGAGTTATCATATATTAACCACTTGCAGCATACGGTACCTATTTTTTCGAAATGGCAAGCATCGGCGACGCAATTCCTGCATCTTGGTAGCAGTCGGTATAGTTGTCATGATGATCAACGCTCTCTTCATCAGCAAGATCGGTCGCCGTCGCATTTTCCTAACAACTGGGTTAATCCTCTGCGGACTCTGTCAGCTTATTATCGCTATTATCTACACAAAGGACCCGAGTTCAGAGCAGACCGGAAAAGCAATCGTTGGCATCTCTGTGATCTTCATCATCGGTTACAATGTAAAATTCCTGTTTGCCCAATCCAGTTTCCTGTAACAACAGGCTGACGATTGTTAGGGAATGGTATCCACCTACGCTTGGGTATCCGGCGGCAAGCTGCCATCTCAGCGTTTACGCTCTTATACTTTTGGGCTTGCTGCGGCCATGGGTTTCCTCGGAGCTGTAAGCATAATTCAATCAAAATTATCTCAGAATCATCGACCCTAACAGAATACAGTGGCTCACCACTTTTACGGCCCCATACTGTATAAACCCTAGCGCACTCAACTGGGGGTAAGTGGCTCTGTTCCTTTTAACGGCCCTTTGTATTGTGTATGTAGTGATGTATCGCGAAATCTGATGTCCATAGACCCAAATACGGCTACATCTGGATATGCTCATGTTTTCTTGCTGCTGCCTTCGTGTTTTTCTTCCTCCCTGAGGTCAAGAATCGCACGCTCGAGGAGATCGGCGAAATGTTCGAGGCCCGCCTACACGCGTGGAAGTTTCAGAGCTATAAGTGCAAGGGTATCGATCGTGTTGTTTTGGAGAAAAACGATGAGGAGCTCGCGAGAGGTGCGATACTCGATAAAGTTGCAAATTGAGGACGGTGAAAATGTTCGGAGAGAGTAAGGTAACGAGAATGTTTGTAGTTCCTGTTAATGACCGATCAATTGTTTGTGGTGCAGTATACCGGTAAGCATGAAGATATATATATGTCGATATCATACAGAAATCACAGTAAATCCTATTTCAGTTGATGGCTGCCAAGGAGTAATCCAGTGAGCTCGGGCCAGCTCTGGAGTTATTTTCTCACGCACTTTCAACAATTCAATTCGTGGGAAGTCCTGTCTTGTTTTTTCTTGTATTCCCACAGTAATTACCAAGGGGAGGATTGACTGACAAATCAATTCAAGGCCAAAGATGGAGGAGGCATAGCACAGGCTCTGTAGATACGTATTCCTTCCAAGCTTTTTCATTTACTGGGAAACGAAGCCAACACGTAGTTCTGAAGAATCCCTCAATCTCTAAGGTCTGGAAATCATACGTTCAAGGGTTTTCAAAGAGTGCACCATCGAATAGGAATGACTCAACGTGTTCTAGATTCCATGGCATAATGAGAGCAATATCAAGCTGACTGCAGTATAACCCGCTGCAATTGACCTTGAAAACCGCTCCCAGTTAACTTTGATCACAGGGACCTTATCGACTCTAAAACTTAGTTATGTAGCAATTCCTTTAACATAACTATCCTGCATCTGTGCATGGCGGATGTTCTACATTAGCTCGATGTACAGACTTCAACAATTATCCAGTCGTCCCCGGGAGACTCACATTAATGGTTTGTGTGACAGATATTTTCCCAGGCTTAGTAACTGTATCGTGACCGTGGAAAGTGCTATTTCCGAAAGATCTCGATCGAGAATGTTTTGCGCTTATTGTGGTGGTGGACAAGGGTATTCCCTGCGGATTGCCATATGAAGGCATCTCAGTATAACCACTTCCATATTGACGGCGAGAATTTCGTGTCTTGCGGTATATGATGGCGAAAGCAGGAAGGCAACTGATTACGACAGCTGCAGCGGAAAGATTAATAAGTCAGGAGAGTGCCCTTCTCATGGGTCTTATGCAAAGATCCTTGATAAACTGCGAGCTCACGTACCAATTCCTGCTTCAATCATCCCCCAGAAGGCCAGCCATGAGCTGCTTGGTGTGCTGTCGTTCTTAGCCTTGGAGCCGACCTGAACCACCCGAACAATAGACATGATAATACAAATGATACCGATGGAAAACACGGCGCCGACACTCAGTTTCTGGCCAAGAGGTAGGCGTAAGGACCATAATAGTTTGAGAGGCAATATCATGACTAAAAAGTAGACGTTAGTGATAAAGAATCCGGACTACACGGTTAGTCGAGGAACCACTGACTCATTATATTGCTGATGACATCAACAGCAAATGAGTAGTAGAGACTGGCTATTTGAGCCCTCGCATCGCGACGAGTATTACAGCCCCCTGCATGGATTCACCGGAATTGAGTCAGCAAAGCATTATAGGTGCAACCACTGTGAGATGTCCATTTGGGAGTACGGACCAAGAGTAAACCAGGCATGAATACTGCTGCACGCAGTGAAATTGGAAATGACGCAGCCGATAAAAGTCTACAAGGAAGTCAGCAGCTTCTTTTTGCGGGACTGGGTAACAAATTTTGCCCAATTAACACTCACCACAATGGTGAAGATTAGAACTGCCCACCACCATCGCATCTGGTTTTGCAGACCTTTGAACAGACGCTGATAAAGAAACAGCAGCGAAAGCTTAACAGCCCAAAGGGTAAGCCAGTACAGCAGCGTGTTTGCGAAGAAGATCTTGATGATAAAGAGAGCATCCTGTTCAATCGCAGCATAAGGAGGACTCTTCCCGGACATGACATCGTCGACGCGGTAGAGGACGGGCGTGACAACAATGTAAAGGATGGCGACGGTGAGGAAGACACCCCATGAAAGCAGGATAAACACATCCTCCGCCTGGAATGGCACTGATTTCCAAAATCGAAGCCCGAATCGCGCCACGCAGAAGAACGACGTAATCCCGATCATCGCATAGCCCGTGGTAGTCACCTGGCGCGCATTGATATAATTCTGTGTCTCGTCCATGGCGCCGACACACCAAGACGGTATCAGAACCGCGAGATATTTAATGCTCCCAGGGCTTACAATGAGAGACGAGACTCAAGTCTTCTCTTTTGTCGCCTTGGGCCCTCCAGGAAAGGAAGACTGGCGGTGCCTCGATGGACAGTTCATGGGAAGACAGGAACCGGGAGTTGGGCGATTCACCCGGTCTCCTCGTTTTCAACCACATGATGAACGGGGTCTACGATGAGACTTAGATAACAGGATATGTCGACACGGCCAGATTCGGGCATGCTCTGTAGATCGGTGATCCATCGCTCTTCCTGTGTATATTTAGGTTGCATCGCAGCCGGTAGTTCGGCCAATTGGGCGGCAATGACGGGCCGCCCCGACGCCACCGAGTGCCACAGGATTGCTTGTTTGTCGCCAAGATTGCTGTCGGAGGATACAACTGCCAATTAGTGTACATATCAGCGGTTGACACATGCAACGCTGCCAACATGCTGGCGTGCTGGACATTGTCCCTGTAGCCCCAGACTGCGCTCTTCTCGACGCACAGATCGACCATGGGACCGTTCATCGACGCGTGGGGGCGCAACGAGACCTGATGTGGGCCTGCTTCCTGGCCGTAAGAACTCTTTTCTTCCTGTTCCGGCACCATTTCGGACATGAAGAAGAAAAAGGATAATGCACAGGATGCGCTGTCTGCGACCGAGCAATCGCGGAGACAGGGCTCATCGAAGGGATATCCGCGGCAGCCTCTGCCCGGCTGGCTGGCTCCCCCCGGATTGATGTTTATAAGGTCGAACGCTCTGTCTGTTCCTTGGCTTTTCCATGCGTGCCGGTTGCTATCTCGTAAGCTTCTGCAGCCGGAAGATCTAAAACATGCGGGCTTGTCTCGTGCTTGCAGCAGGACTCGTGTCCACAGTGGCCGCATTGGCCGACCCGGCCCTGATCGCCTCCCTGGATGCGCAGGGCGTGCACGTAAAGCAATTCTTCGACGAAGCCACCCTCGCGTCGTTGGACACGCCCTCTCACGATCACTGTTCTCAGCTGGTACGTTGCTCAGGCTCTACAATTATGATCGGATGGAAGTTTGAACACCTTGGACGGATAGTGTGAGAAACTTCCTGCGATATTTCCGGGAAAAGTCCTTTCCAAAGACACGCCAGCATACACGGTATGGGATGCCAGTTTCTGGTCGCAGCAGCAAGCCCAAGTTCAGCCCGCCTGCATCTTCCAGCCAGCGAACTCCAGCGAGGTGTCAGCAGGCCTGTTGCTGGCACGCCTCACGCAGTGTCCATTTGCTGTGAAAAGCGGTGGCCACGCGGCCTTTGCTGGCGGTTCGAACATTCAAAATGGCCTCACCATCGACCTGAGTGCCCTGAAGTCGATCAGTATATCTCCGGATAGAAAGACTGCGCAAATCGGAGCGGGAAATGTCTGGCTAGACGTTTACAGTGCGCTGCAGCCCTACAACTTGTCTGTTATTGGAGGTCGGGTAGCAGATATCGGGGTGGGAGGCTTGACGCTCGGAGGTCAGTTCGTGGATGGAATTCTGGCAGGAAACGACCTTGTACACTGACTATGGACGCTAGGAGGAATCTCGTTCTTCTCACAGCGGTATGGCTGGGCCTGCGACAATGTAAACAACTACGAGGTATTGATGCCTTCCGTCGGCAATTTTTTTTCTGGAACACGCAACTGATCCTTGCTGAAGGTTGTCCTTGCAGACGGACGCATTGTCGACGTGAACTATACATCCTATCCGGACTTGTACTGGGCACTGCGCGGTGGTGGCAACAACTTTGGCATCGTGACCCGATTCGATCTTGCAACGCATTCACAGGGAGTCATGTGGGGTGGATCTCGCATCTACACCACCGATTACCAAGCCGATCTGATCAGCGGGTTTGTCGAGTATGCCCAGAGAGCGTCCCAGGACCCCGATGCTGCGTTGATCCTGAATTTCGCCTACGCACAAGGAGCATTTCTGGCAGTTGCAAATATCGAATATGCGCGACCAGTCATCAAGCCTCCTATCTTCGATGGGTTTGAAACAATCCCGGCTATAGTAGATACCATGGGAATTAAAAGTCTGCCGGACATCGCACTCGAGTTCAAACAGTCCAACCCGGACGGCCTGCGGGAAAGCTTCTGGACCGCAACCTTCAAGTTGGATGCTGACCTGGTTACATATATCGTCGACCTGTTTGAGACTGAAATCGAGCCCATCAAGAATGCCACCGGCCTCCTTCCGGCCCTAGTCTTGCAGATCATCACCACCGATATGCTTTCACAGATGGAGAAGAACGGAGGCAATGCACTGGGATTGAGCCCCTCTGCGGGCAATCTTCTCCTAATGAACCTCGCCTTCATGTGGGCAAATGAAGCGGATGATGCAGCAATCATGCATGTCCTGGGAGCCATCACCTCCAAGTCAATCGCCGAGGCCAAGTCGCGCGGTCTGTATCACGAATTCCTCTACATGAATTACGCAAGCCAATATCAGAACGTCGTTCCCTCATATGGAGCGCAAAATCATCAGCGCCTGCAGGCGATCTCCAAGAAATACGATCCGGATCAAGTATTCCAAACACTCCAGCCCGGATACTTTAAGCTGAATGGACCTCCTAATTCGACATATCCTTGATTTGTCCTTCATAATCACGAATTGTGAAAGCAAGGGGTACAACGCAAAGCCGAGATAAATCAAGCAAAAATGAGAGCAGGTCTGGTGTCTCTCGGGCTATTATGAAGGCCCGATTAAATTCCTGCACGTGTACACATTAAAAGTGGTTCGTTTCGTTTTTGTTATGTCGAGTACATATCAGTTATATTTGTCATACATACATCTGCAAAATGGGAAATTCAAAAATCGTAATCTCCAGGATCAAAACAAAGCTGATGTCATTATCCGACCTATCCTGGCGAGACTGGTTAAGCATGACTCGTAAATATGAGAGGAAAAAAATGAAAATAACATACGGACACTTGGAAACAGGTGAACAGGTGAGGAAAATTCCGAACGTAGAGATGTGAATATTGTGCAGGATGAAAACATAACTCGATTTAGTGATGATTTTCTTATGGCCGAAATATCCATTAAATACACATTTTGAATTTCACTTCAATCTTCCCTCCACACATCCACCTGGTACACCACGCACTCGCCAGACATTTACCAACTCCAAGCCAGCGGCTTCGAGCAATCTTCTGAAACCCTCCTGAGTTCTCTCCTTCCCACCCATGGTCATGACAGCCTGGTCCAGGACAGCGGCTGCGAAAGTCGCTTCGTCAACCCGTTCTGGGATGACTATTTCGCAGATCAGCACTCGCGAGTCTGGAGCCATGGCTTTGGCGAGCTGAGACAGGATGTCGACGCAGACGGAGTCTGAGTAGTCGTGCAAGATCATACGCATGAAGTATGTTTTTGCGCCTACATAATGAGAAGAGGTTAACGCCCATATAGGTTAGCTCGATAGAAAAATCATGTGGTATAGAGGGAGGATGGGAATATATGCAGACTCGCGGGCTTAGTCTTTTTTACTATACCTTTCACAGGCTGCTCAGTTCGGAAATCGTGAACCATGCAGACCAAATCCGCAGGCAAGTACTTGTGGATCTAGCAGCGTTGATGTTCTCTGGTATGTCTTGCAGTACGCATTTCTTTGGACTCAACTCCGGATACGTCTCCAGAATCTTTTTCAGACACGATCCTTGGCCGCCGCCAACATCTACAAGCTCCATCCGCGATTCATTCGGGCTTGTTTTGAGATGACCAAAGTCAAAATGGCCAACCACTGGAATTGCGACATCAATTCCCGACATGCCCGCTTGGAACGTGTGCAGCTTTTTGGGGTCTCGGGCCATGATTGCCCAGACGGGAACACCATCTTGCTTATGAGTCCAAGTGTATGGGTTGTGTAGAGCGTCGTCAGGTTCCCGAGCATTTGCTAGCTGACCTCGAGCAGCAAGATAGTCGTCAAAGTTGTGCATGTTTTTGAACCATTCATCGTACTTATCTCCAACAACCTTCTGTAAGTGTACCAAAGAAGAAAATAACACAAAGAGAAGAGTTCGGGCAAGTGAATCGTTATCTGAAAAGAAAAGAAAAAAAAACGTGGACATACATGGCCAAGAATAATTGTGCAGGACCAGGACGACTGTTGTAGGACAAGGAGAACTTGGTATGTCTGTATTCTCCGCCATCCGGGCGAGTTTGATCAAGAAACCCTGTAGCAACTGTTTCGGGAAAAGAGAACATGAAAAGGAAATCAGCCAAGCTGCAATTTATCGATGATCAGTGTGAAGTATCTTCGGATAGGTGTATGAGTCCATTGATTGCCTCTACTGGTTATTGATGAAAGTACAGAACAGAACAAAGGGGGAAGCTCACCAAGAACACGAGCCATTTGTTCTACAGCCACGAGACAAAGTAATGTGTCAGTATACGGCTATCTGACTTTGCAAACGAGAATAATGCATAATATATCCTTGTAAAATACGTGCCTAAGAGCGATTCCTGTGCACCTGTCTTCTGTGCAAGGTCCCGAAGAGATATCGAGCCCGTCTCTGGGATTGCCTCGAGGACCTTGAGTTTGATAAACGTCCTCAATGCAACCAAATCTGCAATCTTCAGAGCAGCCAATGCAAGAAAGGAAAATTGGAATACTTCAAAAAGAACATAAATTTCAATAGGCTGGCAACGGGAAGATCACTCACGTTGAGACCATGATAATTAGGCAGTTGTTCAGGAGTAATTAATGCTCGCGACAGTTTCTTTGCTCTGTCAATAATCTGGATGCGCGGCAGGTAACCGTTGAGGTCGGGAGCAGTGCTGTATGCCTTCGCGACATCATTCAGTTCAGCGATCAGAGACTGCAACTCCTCGGGCGATGGTAAAGCCATAATCTAATATTTGACTCGAGCGAGGGGAATAAATTTAAATCTCAGAGAGATGCGGTTATGCTGCTAGGTAGGGGACCAGAAAAGAAAGCATATGTTCTTTATGCGCAGTATCGATTAAATGAGTACTGTACGGAGTACTCATGACGAAGGGGCAGAGGGTGGGTGCGGCATGTAGATTACATGGCAATGACTGGCCTTTACCTTGGGAACCTCCTGAAGGAAGAGCAACCAGTTTCCTGACTTCATTCGGTCTTTAATGAGCGCTCCTTCACGTTCAAGTTCTCTTTTTCTTTTTTCTTCTCGACCTCTTGCTAGGAACCACCATTCCTGGCTGTTGACTGGGTTCGCTCGGGTCTTCCGGTTCCATTTCTAGTGCACGATGGACCACTGTCTGCGAGATAAAAAGATTTAAGCTGGCCAGATACTCAAGAGGGGATTTGCGAGCTTTATGCGTCGCTAGCTCAGGCAGCAGCGAGGCACGCGCCCAGCTGCAGGCCTCGCAGTGTAACCGTTGGTACCAGATCATCAATCACATCGACCAGCACACTCGACCCTGGTGGTCAACGACTCCAACGAGGCGTGCAATGTACTATCGCTACTATCGCTACTATCGCTATCTACTTGCCTATCCTGGAATGTTTTCTATTTACCTCCTGACTAAGCATCCTGACACGCTAACTTTCGATGATGTCATCGCTGGTCAGTTTCCCACACAGCACACCTCAATGACAAATGAAGTGGTTATACTAAGGCAGATCAGCAGCCTTAAAATAAACCCTACCTGCTAACCCTTTTCAAATTTGGACTCGTTCAAGCCTGCATGGTGTCAAGTTGCCAGTTGCATCTTTTCCCACTCTACTGTATCAGGCAGGTATTTACTGTCTTCAATCTGTCTTCAATCTGTCTTGCTGTCATCTTCAACAAAAGAAGATTTCCAGCTCCCACAATAGTTTCAGAAAGTTGTGGAATCCTTCTACCTTTATCGAACGCTTCCCAAGCTTCTTATCCTACCATGGCAACACTCAATAATCTTGCCATGGACCTTATCACCATGATTGCTAGTGAGCTCGATAATGATGACTTCTTCAACTTTTGGCTTGTTTGCAGGGATCTTAACCACAAATCATTCTACCTCTTTCTAAAGCGCTATTTCCACATGCGCTACTACATGCTTAGCTGGTATAGCCTTGAGAATCTTCTGCAGGTTTCATGTCACGTAGTGTTTGGCTATTCACTGCGCATCCTTGTGATCTGTACAGACCATCTGACAGATGAACTACTATTGTTTGAACGCAGCACATGGGAATATCCCATAAATGATACCAAAGCTATCATAAATGAGAGAAAGTATAAACAACAGTTGGACGACCAAGTTTACCTGAGGGAATCCAGTCTTGATACTATATATCTTATGCAAGTATTTCTCAATGCTGCAAACTGCAGGACAGTGTTTGTTAATGATGACCATTGACCTTGGGGGGGCTGTCTCTCTAAAGAGAGAAATTGGGGTATACCCAATATCTGACATTGAGCAGACTGATAGTAAAAGCTTTGTGAGACGAGCACTCTATATTGTTTTTGCTGCAGTAACCGCAAGCTGTATTCTACTGGAAACCTTTGAGCTCTGTGCTGGATTCCTTAGAGAGATAGTTGGTCCAGATATGCTGAAGCTTCCAGAGCTCTGTTCGAATTAGCTGCAGTTCTCTACAACTCTCACTGCCTTCTGCCTGACAATTAATCCTGAAAATAAAGGAGATCCTGACATTTGGGCAAGAAATCTTACAAACTTTATCATGCTTTTTCTATAGTTGGAACTAGTTGATCTGCATTTTGGACCATGCATTGAGCAGCAAGAATTTTGAGCAATCAGCAAAGCCTTACGCCTACAACATCTCCATGTTTTGGAGATCAGGAGGGTGGACTGCATGGAGGATGATTTGGCTAGGCTTATCATTATCCACAGGGATATATTAAGAGAAATTCATTTTCATATTGTAGGTATTATTGGAGAAGAGGGATCATGGCAATCACTGTGTGACGGGCCAAAGCCTTGCTATCTAGAAACTAGAAGCTCATAAAGGATTCGCTGGGGAAGGAAGAAAGGAAGAAAGGAAGGGAGAGAGAAGGGCACGCGAGCTATATCAACAACAACAAATGGGCCAATCAGGAGACGAGAGCCAAGCTGAGTCAGCGATATGGGCTTAGCCCGCAACACACTGCTCTGCAAGATACAGGACCAGCTTTCAATTACCAGCTTAACAATGACCGATTGCGACTTAGCCGACGAACTAGTAGTTTTCTGAGAAGCCAATGGGATTTCAGTCTCCAGCGTAATTGAGGTGGGCGGAGAGTGGCAGGCGCTTAACAATCTTATTGAGACTATCAGTGTAGGAGATAGGACAGGGTAGGAGGGTGTATGCTAGCAGAATCAAGTGCTATTGAAACGTATCAAAGTGTCACAACTCAGTCAAATGAAATGAATCCATTTGGAAGCTATCTAACTAGGATTCGAAGCTGGAGAGAAGAAGAAAGCTACAAAGATTGTGGGAGGAGACATTTGATATAGCAGTCAAGCGAACTGACCTTTCCTAATTAGGAAGGTACCACATGACATGGGACGACATTGAATAGACAGTCGAATAGACAGTCGTCACACAAAGCCAGTCAACCTGAGACAAACCATCTGTAAGCAGCTTTCTTGCTATATCCCCTTTTCAGCAACTTTGACAAGAGACAATCCTCCAAATTCTACTATATACAAAGCAAGACATATATCTTGATCTAATGATCTTCTATGGATTGGTCTCGGGTAGTTAAATCGTGGCAGAGCGACAGACTTCGGGGGGTTGGACAACCAAGCCATGCCTGGGAAGTCTAGGATATAAGCATGACAAGCAGATCGGGTACTTTTTTCAGCTGGAGCTGTTCCAAGTACTGACAGCAATGAAAGGTAATAAGGGTGACCATAGGTACCTCTTCCCCTGTATAGGCCTTCCATGGACTCCTCGTTATCTGGATGGAATTCAAGGGGACCCATCGTGACGGTCCCACGAACTCTATACGCTGTGCTCCTAAACGCTCTGGTAGAAAAGGACTATTGAGTAAATACCTTATAGTTACAGGCATACGGAGGCTAGGTTGGGCTGGCCTAGTATGCCGTAATAAATATAACAAGAATATAAGGAGCGATATGATATCACCATTACATCTTGTATATCTTTGAGAAGACTACACCTATGACAACTTTCGTTCAGTTATTTATTAGTAGACAACATTACCTTCTTCTTTTTTTTTTTGAATTCTCTATGTACAATCTGAGGAGATATATTATAAAAGGATTTGTATAAAGAGCATAAAAGGTGTTTATATGGTATACTCACCTAATTTTGTAAAGTTCGTAAAAACCACATGACAGTGCGTATAAATAGATTTTATAATATTAGAATTACGCAGAGCTTTAGAATGATACAAGATCGTGATTCTTGCACCACTCGCTACCTATCTAGCCATTGTATTTCTTTTGTTGTTATGCTGTCAGCTTCTCGGAAGAGAGAAAGATCGGGTGGTCTTTTAGTTTGCCTTGCCAGACGGATGGACTGGAAATGTCCTCCGCCCCAGATGCCAGGTAGGAGATTCAACAGATTTATAATATTAGTGGAAGCAAAGATGGATCAACAAAGCAGTAAGAAAATGAGGCTTTCTTATTGCAAATACATATCATATCAAACCAACAACTGTTGACCCATCCCGGCATGACAGCCACCTACGGGAGCATGGCTGAATACCACCATCGTCAAGGCAAGAATAATCATGGAGACAATTATGATATCGAACGACATGACAAAGAAGAGGGTCTCTTGGATCATCATTAATAATCATAAGAAGGACCATCAGCCGGGACGTGACGGGGCCGCTTCGGTCTTTGCAACATTTGGTATCACCTGGACCATCATCTGTGTCAGGCCTTCGTCTGTTGGGTCGCGTCTGATGAATTCCGCCCAGCACTGGTCTTTGGTCCGGACCAGTTCGCGACCTGGCGCCTGGTCCATTGCAGATCTTCGAGGCCCTCCGCGTGGGCGTCTTGTTGGCTCATTTGTGGTTCTGCGTCTTGGTGCCCCTGAAGCAAGAGCGAGACCAGCTCTCTCTAGACGGACGCCATGTCATTGGAGGCCTGCTCGCCGTCTTCGCGGACGGCTTCCAGTACATCGAGACTTGCTCCGGAGTCCGGTGGGGAAGAAAGAATGAATATTAGTGGCGATGAGACTGCCGTCGGCAGCCGAGAGGCCCACGATGGAAGTTGGCTAGGCCGAAAGGGGCCAAAGGCGACGGATCAGATAACTTACATAGAGTAATAGTCGATCAGATAACGGGGTGAAAGTCCAAACCTCCGAGAATCGGTGTTTCAGTATTAATATCTCAGCCTCACAAATTTGACGAGACTGTCTCCAAAAATTTCTTACGCCTTCTGTGTGGCCTGCCTACCTTTACCTGTCGCATTAGCAACGAAGGACTGTACCATGAGCACCGCGCAGCCTTTCCGGCCACAAAAAAGGCGAAGACATCAGTTGTCTTGCACCGAGTGCAGACGGCGCAAATTGAAATGCAATCGTTCGGTCCCTTGCGATCGGTGCCAAAAATCTGGCAATGCTGAGATCTGCACGTATGCTACCCGGAACCAATCAGTAGCAGACGAGGCAACCGATGACTTCGAAGAAGATAAGACAGATTGTGCGGCGCAGGATCCTCACAGTGGATATTCTCCTGAGCCCATAGAGGTTATACCAAAGGGTGGACTATCCTCATGCTCATCGGAGAATCGAACACTCAAACGCCAGAAATCGACAATGCAAGATTTACATCAGCGAATCAAGACATTGGAGAACCTGCTTTCAGAACGCACAAATGACCCCCCTCTTTACCACTGCGATGGACATCGTCCAGACTGCCCTCCAGCAAAGGCAGGGCTCCGTCATATCCATCCCACAGAAGATTGTTTGCACGGTGTGGACAATAAGACTAAGTTCTTCGGCAGAAGTCATTGGACCTCAACATTTGCACAGGTAAGACGGTCCCCTTGATCAATATTGACTCAATCTCTAAATGTGTATAGTTTGACGATGTAAATTCGACCATTGAAATTTGCCTGGAAAGTAAAGACAAGGGTCCAGCACGGGAATACGACTTGATGAAAGCCGTGAGAATGCAAAGAAGGAAGAATAGTAACCATACTGTTGACCATCAATCTATTATTATGAATGCATTTATTCCTGCTCGCGAGGTCGCCGATGCTCTTGTTGCCTGCTACTTTGAGACGTTTGAATATACATACAGGATCTTACATGTTCCAACATTCCAAAGGGAATACAATAGGTTCTGGATCACCCCTCTCGGAGAAAACCCGGCTTTCTTAGCCAAATTACTCTGTGTCATGGCGATCGGTAGCTTTCAATTTGCCGAGACCAACGGTCGGTCAAGCAGCCAATCAATATCAACAGAATTGGTCTCAAGTTGGTTGCACGCTGTTCAGCACTGGCTAGATGCGGCTATCGAGAAGAGCAAGAGTATCTTCGATGCATTACAGGTGCATTGTCTGTTGTTGCTTGCCCGTCAGGCCAGTTCAATCAACAGCAACCTCATATGGATTTCTTCGGGCGCCTTAGTCAGAACGGCTATGGTCATGGGCCTTCATCGGGATCCGAATGCCTTCCCTGCAATGTCACCATTTCACGCGGAAATGCGCCGACGGCTGTGGGCTACGATTACCGAAATCGACATACAGGCCTCTCTCGATGCTGGAAAACTCCCGTCGGTCTCTCCTGGTGATTGCGACTGTGGTGCCCCTTCTAACATTAACGACGAAGATATGTCCGAGACAGATGTAGCGCTGCCAGAACCGAAACCGCCAAACACATTTACACGGTCATCATTCCAGACTGTCTTGTGCAAGTCATTGGCTGCCAGAATAGAAGTGGTTCGACTGTCAAACAGTCTTGCTACCAAAACATCGTTTCAGGAACTTCTGAAACTCAGTACAGAGATCAACAAAGAGCTTCAAAATTTGCCTTCTTTTTTCACTTCAGCGCAGAAGACAGCATCAACAGCAACACAGAAAGCTGAATTTCCAGCTGTGCTTCTCGACCTGCTAATCCGTCGATTCCTCCTTGTTATACACCGGCAAGTGGCCATTATGGGAGCATACGACCCGAAATATCACTTTTCTCGTATCATTTGTCTCGGTTCTTCATTGGAAATATTGTCATATTTCGGCCTATCCGTGGACGATACGGATCGTCAAACTGACAAAACCTTCCGAATTCAGACTTACTGCGGGGGAATGTTTCATAACGATTTCTTCCATGCAGCGATCACTGTCTGTCTGGAACTGCTGATGAGAATGGTTGACTTGGACGTCTTAGGGTGTTCCCTTCAAGATCAAGCAATACACACGGCTATGGGTAATGCCAACCGCCTACAAACGGAGAGGTTGATTGCAGTCATTGAAAGAGCCTTAAACGTCATCAAGCACTGGGTTTCAGAAGAAGACGGTAACTATGACAAGAGGTATCTTTTATTATCTATGGCCCTCAGTTCAGTCAAGGCGCGGTATTCGAAGGACAACGCCCTGGACGCGGTATCAGAGACGCTCCGCACCAGTATCAACACTTGCAAGAGCATTCTACTGCGCAATAATGAAGCTGGACCAACAATTGGACGAGGTCTTGCTAGAAATGTGAATTATATCAACCTAATCCCTGTGATTTTTTTTTTACCGAGATTATACTTATTCATTGCAATTTTGCAGGAGACTGCCGAGTTTGAGAACTCAAGCCTCGTCGATGATACGAACGTTACGTCTGGCGCACAGGAAACCGCTGAGTGTTTCCTGGATCCTGTATGTGGCTAGCATGTTATTAATCGATGGACAAAAACTAATCCATTTTATTCTCGCTAGATGCTGGCGGGGGATGTACACTACGGGGGCAGCGGATGGGACGGCCTTTTCGTACAAGACATTGATCGGGTTTCCTAGCTTTCAGGGCCAACTCCTCTCTTCGCCCACCTCCTCTAAAGGTTATGGTCTCCTCATGAAAAAGATGCTGCCGTCTGGTTCTCTATTTTCCTGTGCAGCTAATGGACGCCCTTTACCTCGACCAACGCATAATGAACGATATAGTGAAGCTTAGTTTTCAGGTTTCCTTCGAAGAATCATCCAGAAATGGCTCTGCGCCCATATGTTTCCAACAGGACTTGGTCTTTAAAGCTACATCCTTCGATTTCGAGTGCAGAAGAATATCCCTGGCCCCATCTGTGATGTAGAGTACATTCTTATCCTGCAAGAGTTAATCCAAGCAATGTGTGGTGAGATTTGATCAATAACTTACCATGCCGAGAGTCAACTCTATTCCACCTTCCATCAACAGATTCGTATTATAAGTGACCAGCGGTCTACCTTGAATTGCGCGGAGGATGTTTTCACTAACAATCGCGGCTTGTTACATAGCGGAGCGGCCGTTCTTAGGTCCAGGAGAATCTATAACATCACCGACAGCGAAAATGTTTCCAAATCTTTCGTCTGCAATCTGTAGTGTGCCTTTCACCTTAAGGAATCCACCCACTGGCAAGAGCGAGTCAGGACACAGGGTGGCGATGATTTCAGACGCAGCTTTCTGGCCTGTACATCTAATCTTTGGATTTTTAGCTCAATCTTGGCCATCGACGGATCGATAGTGTACATACCAATAGATCGCAAGGAATACTTTCTCCAGAGCCCAACACGACGTGCATGTCTCCTTCTTCATGGGGTCCTATACGCTCACCCAGAACCACGCGCACACCAAGACCTTCCAATGCTGCCAAAGCAGTGTCATGAAGCTTAGTCCCAAACTTGTTGAGTAGTGTCTTTCGAGAATGGATCAAAGTCACATTTTTCTCCGGGTAGAGACTCTTTGCGTCCGAGGAAAGCTCGACCCCGGCAGGCCCTCCGCCGACGACAATCAAATTATTTGCATCTCGGATGCGATTTTGCAAGCCTCGTAGCACTTTGATCCCATCCTCCTTCTGATTAACATTGAGTCTCGAGGGAGCGCCTGCATGAGAGCCTGTGGCGATAACCAGATACTCGTAGTCCAGCTTTGCGCCACTTTGCAGGAAGATCGCATTTTGGACGACCTCGAGGACCGTATCTTGCATCATGAGCCAGCTGCCTTTTGGAGCTCCACTGAGATATGGTCCATACGGTATGAACGCTTTGTGCTCATGACCGTTGACAACAGAGAATCTCGGAAATACCCATGTGAACTGGAAGTGGGAGCTTTTTTCCACAACCACAACTCGGTAGCCAGTGGGAAGGGAGTTCGTAAGGAGCTTCGCGGCATGATAGCCGGCAAAAGAGGCGCCAATGATCACGATGTTCTTCGGCGAGTCCACTTGCTTGTAGCTGTACTGATGGATAGTAGAAGTGCACGGTATCGTAGACGACACCAAGAATTACTTTGATCAATTTGAGGACGATGATGATTCCGCTCAACATGGTGCCGGGATTCAAATGGAATGTCTCTGAAAATAGTGCAGTCAAGGATGGTCTGAGAGAGGTGGACGACTTCATTAGAATGCTGAGCATATAAAGAGTGCCGAACGTTGACCCACTATTCGGCCGAGCTCAAGTATCTCCGTTTGAGGGCCTATACATCGAAATGAGCTCCGAGACAGCGATATTGTTGTTTTTTTTTATTTCGTTGGATCTCACGGAGACTAATCCCGTTTTAATAAGACCGACACGAAAAAGCTCACAATACACGCCCCCGTTTCTTGGGCCCCTTTTACGCAGTCCAGTAGAAAACACATATACGTTGCAGGTATAACTACAAAGGTCTTACCCCTGGAAATAGCATGACCGCAAGTCCTGCAGCTGGGCCTGGGCTACACTTTTCTCAACTGGTCGCGCAGTGGTGATGCAGCGAAACAGGCACTGCTGTAAGATAATTCTTTAATAATTGCAATAGGTACCTCCAGGCAGCAATGTTGACCGTTTAATGATTTGGAATGGAACTCTTTGGTGAGTGCTACTATGAGACTCTCTAGTAGATATTTCGATATGAGCGTCCCCGACTTATCTCGCAGGGTAGGAGGGACCATGACAAACACTATGAGTTCGCCCATCCATGTACCCAGGGAAGGTAGTGATATTTATCGATTGCTCGCTGTTTATGCCAAGAATACAAATGGAGATGACACAAGTAGAAGTGGGAAGGATGCTACACTGTGCAGCACACCATGCCAGCAATCCCTGGTGCTGAGCTCCGATAAATCTTTTTCGTAGGGTGATAAATTGTCACGGATCTTGGTGTCAAAATGCATGGTGCTCGGTCGTATTATCGCCGATATGGTCATCGGACATCGGACAATCGAGACGTGTTAATCCCCGAAGATCAAGTTATCTGATTGATAAGATCTTATCTGATCCAACCAGCTCGGCCCTGGTCAACCAACTTGCACAATCTTGCCGAATTCGAAGACAACGAGGTAGTAGTTGAAAAGTTCAAGTCGTGTGGACAAGGGAAACAGTTTACTGCAATATAGTGATCTCGACTTTCATCCCGTCCACGTCGTCCGTATTGAATCTGAACACTGCCCGATCCGATGTCCGACGTTATGTCCGAGGCCAGGTACCAGCAATGGTACCCATCTAAAACTCCTATAACGCGTGCATGATATGATCAGATATATCTGAATTCATTCTCTATTTGTAGAGACATTGTACTGTATTCGAAGATATCTGTGATGACGTCTGAATCAAAGCCGCGAGCTTCGTTGCCCATCCTCGGAAACTACCCAACAGAACCTTTCAGCAGAGATTTAAGGGATAATATTCACGTCGTGCCTTCTGCCATTGGTGTTAGAAGCGAGCTGGTTTATGAAGATCCAGAAAATTTCATGGAGGATATCAAAGCCGACAATACCGACTCTCCTGATGGTGGTTTTCAGGCTTGGACAGTGGTACTGGGTGCATGGTGTTGTTCATTTTGTTGTTACGGGTGGATTAACAGTGAGTCTTGTTGGTTATTATCTGTGTCTGTTCCAAATTACAACTGACGATCGATATATTCCTGCCAAAGGCATTGGAGTTTTCCAAGCGTATTACGAGGCCAACCAGTTGAAGCAGTATTCGGCCAGCACCATATCCTGGATCACATCGCTCGAGATATTTTTCGTCTTAGTTACAGTTCGTGTCTCTATTCATGCCGATCGACATAAGCGCCAGTGGAGGCACATACTTAATATCTGGATCAGGGACCCTTCGTTGGAAGAATATATGACAGCACTGGGCCACGATATCTCTTGCTTTTCGGGATGCTAGCGCACGTCTTTGGTCTTATGATGGCATCAATTTCCAAAAAAAAAAAATACTATTAGTTTCTTCTCTCTCAAGGAGTTTGCAGTGCGATCGGAGCAAGTGCCATCTTCGCACCATGTATGTTTCCTCTATAGGCATCGTACAAATGGGACAACCATAGAAGAAATAGATCTCTGCTGACTACTATATGCTTTTAAAGGCTCGAGTGCTGTAGGTACATGGTTCAAGAAAAAAACGTGGGCTTACCAATGGTGTTACAATACGCGGGTCAAGTACCAGCGGCGTCATTTTCCCTATTACGGTCAATCACCTCATCCCTGAGGTTGGTTTTGGATGGGCTATGGGAATTGCTGCCTTTATGATCCTAGTATTACTTTTAATTATAACCTGACGGTGAAATCCCATCTCCCACCTACAGCACAAGCCAGCATCTCTATCTGGGATTTTGTCAGCGCTTTTTCAGAAAAGCACTTCGCACTTACAGCTCTAGCAGACTTCCTCTTTATATTCGGCTTATTCATACCAATCAACTATATTATCATTGAGGCCATCAACGCGGGAATGTCGCCGAGGCTAGCCAACTACCTGGCTCCTATCTTGAATGCAGCCAGGTCTGTAGTTTATCCCTGGGTCCAATTTTGTCGCTCTGGTGGACTCACAAAAACTGAATGGTTACTTATACACGCCTTTTCTAATAGTTTATTCGGGCAAATAATCCCTGGCATGCTCTCTGACAAGCTAGGTCGATACAATATCTTTATCATTGTCTCTTATTTTACTAGTATCATTGTCTTTACCCTGTGGATCCTAGCGTCTAGCAATTCTACTATCATCATTTTGCTGCCCTCTTTGGTTTAACTCTGGTGCTTTCATCTCAATGGGCCCAGCACTCGCAGCTCAAATCTCTCCCATGAAGAAGATCGGCTTACATCAAGGCCTTCTTTTTGCCATCATGTCTGTTGGCGCTTTGACCACAGGCCCTATTGGTGGTGCCATTATAGGGAGAGATGGTGGCAGCTTCACTGGCCTTAAGACCTTTGCTGGCATCAATTTGTTTTGGAGGTGCTACATATGCGTTACTGTTGTTGGATGCAATATTTTCAAGAAGTTCTAGTGAATCCTTTGTCCTTTTTGTTTCTTCTCTCCCCTTCCCCCCGGCCCCTTTTTTTTTTTTGATTGCTTGAGGCCTCAAAGAACAAGTACAGGTGAGTAATCTTGTCTTGTTGCTGCAGCAATATCTTGCTCCCATGTTATCAATTGTTCATCTTTCAGTACAAGGGTCCCACCCGCCTTTGGGATTCACCCTCTTTTGGGACGGCCCATCTTGAGCTCATCTCTCCTGTATCCCATTAAATTTCACTACAGTAACACGTGTAATTTTTTTTTCTATGAATCTACCATGTAGTGTAAAATTGGAAATAAAAAAACTAATCAAAAGAGGTTCCATCAATTATCCCTGCGCCCGCTTTTTTTTGACGTTCCCAAGTCACCTTTACACAGTCGGTGCCACCAAGAGAACTCCGACCCCAGACGAATCCAGGAACCTTCTGTGAGTCTCAATTTTACTCAAGAAAAAGCTATGATACAGTGGATTCAACCCTTTCAACTGCAAAAGGATTGCCCCCGATCTCTGCCTTGCTCAAAGAAAGGGACAAAACTTGCGCGGCCTGTTAGGGGGGTCTACGAGGTTCTCAGATTGAGGATGGCGTCTACACACATTCTCATTGCTGCGAGCTCGTTAGGGAGACATGAGTAGTTTTGTATACGATAAATAATGGTTTAAAGTGGACTGTTGCCATCAATTAAATAATGTCCGAACCAGTGAATCACCTATAAATTCTGCAGTCATTCATTTTTCAATGAAGTTCCGGACATCAATGTGTGAAGGAGCAACAACCAAAGAAAATTGAGAGGCGAGAATTGGATAAGCTAATTCTGCTTCATGCGATAGTCAATTTTTGTAGGTGCTAAATACCATATTGTTGAGGGGTCCACAGAGTAGCCTAGGGAGTACGATCAAAATTGACGTCGACGAGCTCCAGAGAGCCAATTCCATGTTTTTCCAGGCCATTCTATTCGCAGCATCCGCGTGGTCATAAATGTGAGGTTCATACGTGCGAATCGCTGCTTCGAGATTCTTTGGATTGTATTTAATGGAATTGGCCAGTTCCTGCGCATCTAACACGGCCGAATTGACTCCAGCAAAAGGCGACACCAAGTGAGTTGCATCTCCCACCAATGTCACACCCTTCCGTGTCTCCCATCTTAAACCCAGTGGCAATTGGTACAGGGGCCGAGGAAAAGTTGGTGTGTCTGCATGGCGCACAAGATCCTTCAGGCAATCATGCTAATCCCTGAAGGCAAAGAGCGTGCCTCGACCGAGGAAACTGCTCATCCAGGTCATTAATACAGCAATCGACCATAGTCATCCCGGTGTAATGGGTAAGGCATTCGTCAGTAGAGGGCGTACTTTAGACCACGCACCATCCGCGCCGACGACAAGGTCGGCGACTTTGATGCTGCTGTGGTTCGTGCAGTATGAATAAAATCGGAACATACCAGAAACCCCTGGGCTCTGTTGGTTGCTCGGAATCAAAGGCGCGGGGATCTCGGCTACGAAGGAGAGTCCCCATAGCTCTCGGACATAAGGCGGCAAGCTATTCCGTATATGTAGCTCATTGACTTAAGTTATCTGATTTGATGGTTACATGTCTAGCTTTCCAAATCTCGGAGTGGCGTGTGTCTCTCGGCGAGCTTTGACTTACCGAGCCGAGTCACTTTTTCAGATGAAAGGTTTCCGTCTTTCCGATTATAGTGATCTCCAAATATCCAATAGCGTCTTCTAAAAGAGGTTTGTCTTACTCCAGCGGGCCTATGTCTGCCGCGAGCGGACTAGACCTAGACGTTGTTTTTTCTTTCTTTTTTTTAAAAGCCTGGAGCTAGCGCTGATCTTTCGTTCAATGTACTCCGTACAGGGAGACGCCATCGCATGGTGCACACAGAACTTCGGATGGTGGCGGAGCGGGATTCATGTTCAGGACGATGATTTTGATCGACCGGTGGACTAGTGGAAGGAGTACTCTGTACTCCGTACATATCTCGGAGATAAGCTTGGTGGTGACGACCAGCGGTCAAGCTCGGCAATAAGACGTTGGCTGTAGCAGGTTGGAGAGACCATATAAATCATGATCTAGAAGTACTGCAGTCGAAGAAACTGTTACCTGCAGACTTCATTCCCATTCACACCCACAATACCTTGAAACCAAGAATTACAATTCAATTCGCATTTTGCAATCCTGAAAAATGGAAAACCAATCTTTCGACGTTGTTGTTGTCGGCCGCGGGCCCGTGGGACTCTTTTTAGCATGCGAGCTTCGTCTCGCAGGGCTGTCGGTCTTGGTTGTTGAGCGTCGTACCTCGGCCCCTCATGCAGAGGGGGTAGCGGAGACCCGTGCTTTTGTTATGCATAGTCGGACACTGGAAATCTTTGCCTTCCGCGGCCTTCTTGACAAGTTCATCCAGGAGGGCGTGAAGAGTGACTGGTGGCACTACGGTGTTCTCGACACCCGCTTGGACTATAGCGTATTCGGGGACGAAACGAAGCAGAACTATGTTCTTTTGGTTCCGCAGTACAGAACCGAAGAGATTCTATTGCAGTATGCCGAGGAGCTAGGCGTCGTTGTCGTCACCGGAATTCGCATCGAATCTGTGGAGCCGTTTCCTGAGTCTGCGATGGTACATGGAGTGTCAGTGAGCTCAGATGGCAGCACCGGCGGAACCCCTTTCAAAGCAAGAGGCAAGTTTGTTGTTGGCGCAGATGGGGTGCGCAGCACCGTCCGGAAATCTGCAGGTATCGCCTTTCCCGGTAGTCCAGCTACCCATACAGCCATGACTGGCGAGGCAACATTGGGAGTACCCATGCCAAATCCCTATATTGTTCACAATAGCTCCGGCCTCATTATCGGTGCGCAGCCGAAGATACCTAGTGGTCGAGCTCGTCTTGGTGTCTTCACGCCTTCTCGTGCCCACGTATCGGAATCGACACCCGTCACATTGGAAGATTTCAACCAAGCATTGAAGGAAGTTGCTGGCATCGACTACAAACTTTCGAATCCTTGCATGCTCCGTCGCTTCCATAATGAGGCTCGCTGTGCCGAGGTATACCGCAAACATGGTCGCATTTTTCTGGTCGGAGACGCGGCTCATCAGCACCTCCCAGCCGGTGGCCAGGGGCTCAATCTAGGCCTCCAGGAAGCATTCAATCTTGGATGGAAACTTGCAGCGGTCATTCGCGGCTGCGGTCCAGACTCGTTATTGGATACCTACGAGGCTGAACGGCGGCCAATCGCTCTCGACGTAGTGGAGAACACCACTGCTCAGTCTCTTTTGTTCTTTGTTTCTACACGACCAGATGGGCAATTCGAAAAGCGATGAACAAAATGCTGCAAGTGCCAGAAGCCAATCGTGCCCTTGCTGAACAAATCAGTTGCCTCGGAGTCTCCTACCCAAAGCCCCTTGACATGATCATCCCGTCCGGATGGGAGCCTCTTCCAGAGGCTGTTGCTGGAAAACGTGCCCTTGATGTTAAGTTTAGCCTTGGTAATGGGGAAGAAAAGTATCTGAGCGAGTTCACGAGAACAGGGAAATGGGTCCAAATTAGGTTCATCGAGAAACTACGGGGAGAGCCACCAACACCAGCATTTGATGGCATGACAGAAATGGTGGATGTTAGAGACATTTTGGAGGGCGTGGCGAGTTTGTACAGGTGTGGCTATCGCGAGATCCTGATCCGTCCCGACTGCTATCTAGGTTTTGGGCGCCGGTAGTCATATTACTAGACAATGGCTCTCCACAAAGTCATCTTGTCGGCTAGCCACACATTACCACCGTCACTCAGGGATATCACACCGTCGAAATCGATTTTGAACAGGCAAAGCAGAGCGCGAGGATGTCAACGTCTTATATTGCGACTCGCAGCGCGATTTTCAGCACTCATTGAACCGCTCCAATGCGGGAGGATACATAATACAGGACACTTTCACTTATTCTTTCTTGTTCCTTTTGTTGTTGCTTAGTCACTCTCTCGGCCACTAAGATTGCCAGTATATACAGGCCCATTAGCTACATAGACAGATTGCAAGAATCAGAGTTCTCTTATATATATTGCAAAGTGAGACAGACGTACGAGTACTAGATTCGCGGATATTCAATACATCTGTTCGGAAAGTGCACGCGGCGCTGGAATTCTCCTTTTCACTCTTTAGCGTGTCCTCTGTGCACGGATGGTGCACGTTAGATAGAATGTACCCTCAAAGATACATATAGATTTAAATCATTCTAACAACAATATCGAGAATACACCACACCCTGGACGACTTGGTAGTATTTTGCGGCCAAATATTGTTGAAATCCTGTTCGTAAATGACTCTGCGGGAAAGACACAGCTCTTGTTGCTGCAGGGCTAGCGTTTGGGGTGTCAGTCTTAATTCAAGTTCCTACTTCATAACCTTACTGCTTATTCGAATACATGCTGATGACGGTGACAAAGTTCATAACCATGGTGGTTAAGAAAAGTTCAGTTACGCAGAGGGCTAAGAGAAAGTGGTCTCCGTCAGCTGAAATTCTCCCTATGTCCGAATATTAATACTCTGGAAACTAGAACCTGCTCTACCGCTCCTCGAGATTCTATTAAAGCTAGCTTTGGCGACTTAATCGATACACCTTAACCTCACCAATTTAATGCACCTGATAGATCAATTGATGCTGAGAGAAGAGACAAGTTCCTCATGTCATAAAAGGCCCTAACCCACGGGGGTATGTCAACTCCAGTGGAGTCGACTTAGGGTTGTGCCTGATGTAGTTTAGTGCCAGGCTTGGCATGGGTGCAGTCGACTTCTACAGGTTAGGTAGGGTCGTTTGATGATGATTATTATTATTATTATTCTTCCATTTTAGAGAGCGTTTTTCAGTCAGAGACTATGCACGCTCTGCCTACCACCTAGGCAGTAGGGCTTAGTAGCTAGTATCTATATACAGGTGGGTTATGCTATAGACCAGTCAACAGTGGGAACCTTCTATGAGGGACAGAAATAGGGAATGAGAGACAGGCTGTAGTATAATGTAAAGAAATCAAATGTTAAGGAATAGTAGGTATAGGTGGATTTAACAAAGACAAAGAAATGAGAGAAAGAACAGAAAAAAAAAACACAAAGGGGAGTCAGGATAGGAGAGGTGGCTTAATAAGCATGATTAGATAATCTATGCCTAGTAAGCCTGGTTCTATGGGTTAGACTAGGTAGTAGGGTTCTTGCTTAATCATTAGCTCCTATGTGCCACTTCCTAGTGGCTATTTTTGTCTCCTTTAGGAATTCAACTAAACTTTCTTGGCCGTCCTTAGAAAAGAGATAGAAAAGATTATAATCTTTTCTATCTACCCTAGAGAATGCTCTATATCTGACATCTCTATAGGCTGGGCAATGGAATAGTAGATGATATGGGGTCTGCTCCTGATTGGTTTGGCATAGATTGCATGTTCCACTATTATATGCAGGTAGCCTGACTAGGTATGACCTAAAATACCCATGACCTAGTTTTAGCTGAATAATAGATGACCACAGTTGCTTAGTCAGCTTTAATGGGCTAGGTGTTACGCGTTGGGTCCAACCGTAGTCGTCGATACTTAACGATGGTGGTTAGGGAAGGATCAAGGAGTCTTAGGGTTAGGGTTAGGGTTAGGGTTAGGGTTAGGGTTAGGGTTAGGGTTAGGGTTAGGGTTAGGGTTAGGGTTAGGGTTAGGGTTAGGGTTAGGGTTAGGGTTAGGGTTAGGGTTAGGGTTAGGGTTAGGGTTAGGGTTAGGGTTAGGGT